>NC_134407.1:80339690-80632190 GCF_038048845.1 Mixophyes fleayi
TTCCCTCCTGTCTCCATACCATTTGTACTGCTTCAGCCTCACTATAATTGCTATGCCTGGAGCTCCAGGAGTCTTGGTAATAATGCTGTGGTTCCAAAGCACAAGAGTTATTCCTAAAATATATTACAGAGCAAAGTATCGCATGCATGCTCCTGCGCAGTTAATATCAACAACAAGCTTCTATCAGAACACTCTGGTTTCCAAAGACAGAGTTGAACATTTTATACACTACAGTCATAAAAAGCAGCGACATCACAAAGAGACACAGTTACAGTAATAAGGTCCACATTCATAGATCAATGGGTCATGACCTCCCAAGAACTTGACGCCCCATTCTTTGAATCCCTTGGTCATTGTTCCTTGAGGTGGCAGTCATCTTTCCATGTGTGGCCAGGTGTTCCTTAGGCTCCCTCCTCTAGACCTGTATAAACTGGTTCTTTTATGACATCCGTGGAGTTGCTATTTGGTGTATGAAAAGAGTTATAACTTCATAAATACAACCGGAAACGTTCTCATGCGATTGCGAACAGAATGAGACAAAACTCGATGTAATTGAAAAAACTTGTTGGAAACGTTAATTAGCTTCATCACCACATTGTTTTATATTAACTGAAATAAATAGATTAAACTTATATGCATGTAATTGTTTGCTAAAATAATGGTTTGATTGCATACTAATCACATCGCAACCTATGTTAGTGTACAGAAATAGCTGATTACCACTTTCATCCAAATATTGAACTTCAACAATATCATTTGAGGAATTGAGAGAAGCAGATTATTGAAATACTCAGGTACCTTTCACCACCCAATCTGAAGATGTGCAACATTGTCCAATTGGGTATCAGAGAGGTGATCAGAGATGTCATAGCAATCCTAGTTGTCATTGTTGTTGTTGCTAGTGGATGCAACATAGTTTAAAAGTGATTCATTTTATTGTGTTGTTACAATTACAAGTGTGTGACAATGCACAACCTAATGATCACCTAGATGAAATATACACACACACTGAAACTTAGGGGCCTGCTGTGACCGGTCTGTCCTTTTGTAATTATAAAAGTCCCCATGGCCAGTTTTTTCTTAGATCCCACCCCTGTCCCCATACTTCAGTGATGTCACAATTTCCTAGTAAATTGATAGGCTGCATTATTCACTAATAGAACATTAGAAGAGGAGATATTCTTTCCTTATTCTCCAGCTTCACTTTTATACATTCCAAAACTTGAAGAATATTTTGTTAAAGTATAGTTATGTTGCCTGGCAGGCTATTAATAAAAAGGATCATGGAAACCCTAGATATACCAAATACTTTCCAATATGGGGTAACCCGGAATTTACACCTACATTCTTTAACCTAATGTATGTAGTTTGGAAAGAGAAAGGCATTTTTGTCGTCAAACATAGTTTTGATCCAGGAGGTTCAATTTCTACGTTTCAAAAGTTGCAGGAAACTTTTGCAGTTCCTCATACTCTTTTTTTATACTTTTCTACAAGTAAGGCATTATGTCACTAGTAAGTTATATGGTTTACACTAGTCTTTTACCCCCTATTTCTACTATTGAACATCTATTGGGTTATTCACATATTCATAAATTTAAAATTAGTTTGTTACATCCAGATCTGATAAGGACATATATTGAGTATTTGTGGTGTATTGTATGATTGGCTTGGAAGAAAGATCTTCCAGAACTTCGACATCCGTCTAATATGCTCTTACTCACCATATAATGAATACATTGAGTTTGGCAAGTTTACAGGAAATCCATTTGAAATCAATAAATAGGGCTTACATCTATCACGTACAGAGAAAACATACAGGGGTAAATTTATGAAGCTACTGGGGGAGATGTTGCCTATAGCAACCAATAAGTTTCTAGTTATCATTTATTTAGTACATTATACAAAATGACAGCTAAAATCTGATTGGTTGCTATAGGCAACATTTTCACTTTATCAAACCCGCAGCTTGATAAATTTACCCCTCAATGTCATCTGAGTCAGGACTTTGCCCTAAATGTAAAATAGGGGAAGCGACATTGTTACATAATTTATGGATATGCCCAAAAATAGTTAAATTTGGAATAAGTATTTTTCTTAATTTTAATTCAAATTCGTGAAGCGTTCCATATTTTTGTCATTTGTTTTATTCTTTTGGTATTGGTTTACCTTTCATTTCTTGTGTTTTAGGAAGTAAAAAGCAAATTATTATATAGATGTGTTTCATATTGTAGACTACTGGTTTCATGAGATGAGCTATTTGGACTATCTTAGTTTAATATGCAAATAAGTTGAGTAGAAATAAAATCATGTTTATTTATTGTCATTAAAATATGACAAGTTACATATAAAATCCAATACAGGTCAAATGGGTCTTATTGGAAATGAATTAAAATTGCTGTCGAAATAACATTTACAATTTTACTGACAAAAATACTCTAAAAAATAAGTTGATTTTTTATAAAAAATAGTCTAATAAAAAATGATGACAGCCAAGAGGACAGAAACTGGAGGGGCAGTGTGGAACTTGTAGTTCCATAACAGTTGGAGAGTCTTACCTATCCCTCCCTGGGAGTTTGCCTGCTCTGACACATTGGGTTACCAGTTCATCACCTGAAGCCCTGTTGCTAGGCAACATACCAGAACTAGTGGCCTTTATGAACAAACAAGCACGGCACTCACAGGTCAACATAGTCTAGTACAGACTGAGCAGCGCTAGGAACTGATGGAGAGCGAGCAGTCCCGCCACAAGAAGCAGGATAATGACGTAGGCCCAGTATTGACACAACTAAACCTTCAATTAAACTGCACAAGAATGGCTTTGGGCACCCAGACTCAGAGGCTCCACCATATTTTTTTGTTTCCTTTGCCATTCCTGCTATGGCAGGAGGTGTGGAATGGCCTGGTATTGGTGGGGCGCAGCAGATGAGGAGATTTTTTCCCGAGTTGCCCCCCTCCACTGGAACGACCTCCCACGTTTCATCCAACTTTCCCCTAATCTGTGCTCCTACAAGTGGGCATTTAAAACTTACCTCTTCCTTAAAGCCCTCTCTGCATACTCGTCCTCTTCATCTCTCTCTTCCCTGTCCCTTCTCGCTCCTCCTGCGATTGATCCTGACTATCAGAACGCTCTGGTTTCCAAAGACAGAGTTGAACATTTTATACACTACAGTCATAAAAAGCAGCGACATCACAAAGAAACACAGTTACAGAAATAAGGTCCACATTCATAGGTCAATGGGTCATGACCTCCCAAGAACTTGACGCCCCATTGTTTGAATCCTTTGGTCATTGACCCTTGAGGTGGCAGTCATCTTTCCATGTGTGGCCAGGTGTTCCTTAGGCTCCCTCCTCTAGACCTGTATAAACTGTTGTTTATTTTAATATGGGTAAACATTTTTATTCTTTTATTTCTACTTTAAATATCAATTTCACCCATATAGCAGTTGGTCTATATACTATTTTATGTTTATAGAAGGCAAATGTGTAATTATTGAAGGACCCAAAAGTGGATTAAAAAGGGGGCATTTTTCATATATATTGACATTATATATTAACAATTTGTCTGTATACTCAATATTTGGTGATGTAAGTTGCTGTATAGTAAAGACGAGGTGCACTCTCTATTAGGAGGTAAGAGAGAGAGAGCTGGAGGAGGAGGGTATAGAGAACCGAAGGGGGCAGAGAAAGCTGGATGAGGGGGGTATAGAGAACCGTACGGGGCAGAGAGGAGGAAGTGGGGGAAGTACAGGTTCAACTACACACTTCTCCAGGAATTGAAGGGGGGGTTGGGCGAATTTGATTGTGTGAAATTAATTTTAGATAACTTTTTAATATTCCTGTTACCAACTGAAACAAAATCAAATGTTAGGCAAATTCAAAAAGATAAATAGCTGCCTGCTTTTATTAGTCTTTAGCAGAGGCTGGCTGGGTTGTGGGCGGGGGGGGGGGGTCTTGATCCCCCCCTGTGTTTAGAATCCACACCTCCTAGCTTAGCAGCGCAAATATCAGCAAGTGTCCTTCAGTCCCTGTGTCTCGTGACACCACCACACCTATATCAAGGAGGACTTTTTGTTCTGTGAACCTCTGATGGTTACCACAAACCTGTTGATGTTCACCGGCTAATTTATGAGTTCTTTTCAAAAAATTAGTTGGACTGGAAAGTAAAATTGGGTTTCATAACTAGTGATGGTGTCCCTTCAATGTTGGGAAAGATATCTGGTTTTGGTTCCCATTGTTTTCTTCACCGCCATTCCTTAGCATCAAATTACTCTCACTAAATCTTAAATCAGCCATGGATACCACTGTTCAAGCAGTGAACTACATACAGTCTCGAGCTCTGAACCCACAGACTCTTCATGATACTCTGTCAAGAAGTTGGAGCTGCTTACGAAGTGTTGCTGTACCACACAGAAGTACACTGGTTATCACGTGGAAGAGTCTTCACTCGGGTTATGGAACTTAGCTGATTTTTTTTTAGAGAAAACGAAAACACGGTGTGTGAAGAGTTTGAAGTCCAAGATTCAATTTTTTTTGTCCTTGGCCTATCTTGCAGATAGATTTTCACATTTGAATGACCTCAGCATTTCACTTCAAAGGTCAGAAGTAACTGTCCTGAATGCAAATGAGAAAATCTCTTCTTTCCAACAATAGCTAGTTCTCTGGAAGAGATGCGTGGAGAAGGACAATTATGCAAATTTTTCTACTCTGGAAAATGTTCTTTCAGGAGAGAGCGTCCCAGGTTGGATACAAAGTGGTATGGTAAGTCCTTTGGTAAGTATCATACACACATTTGAAAAATACTTTGTTCAAGTAGAATTGAAAAATGCACAGTGGATTTGAAACCCATTCACCTTTAACTTGGACTCATTGGATGATGCTGACATAAGTAAAGCTGACTTCATTGATTTACAGAGCAAGGTTTTGCTGAAACAAACTTTTTTGGCCAAGATATTGGTGAATTTTACACCATTGGGGAAATATGTTGCATTCTGTGCTTCATTTTATCTTTTACACATAAAAAAGGTTAAATGTAAAAAACTATAAAAAGGCTGCATTATGATACATATTATTTCCAAATACAAATTGGCTGCCTCCACTGTGAGTAGGCCTAGGGGTCACATTTACTGTACTGTAAACTGATTGTGGAAAGAGCAGGGGTGATGTTAAAAATAAAAAATATTTTCTGATGTTGAAAGTCACACTCCAGAATTGAAAGCTATTTATATAGTGTTTATTCACCTATAATAAAGTGACCTTTAATAACATGTTGTGTTGTAATCACTAGTTCCATATACATGTGTTGCTGCATCATCAGAAATTATTTCCATATAGATCTGGGTTAGCCATGTCATAATGCAATAGTTACTGAATAAGGTATATGCTATTTAAGTTATTCCTCCTCTTTAGTTAATGTAATGTTATCATAATATGTAGTTATGTACTGTAGGTAGTTCTAGCATGTACTCACTGCCACACTCATATTCTTGCTCTGTTATATTAAAGGAGGGCTGCACTTCCGAGGGACGAATTGGCAATGTTCATTTTTTTTATATAAGGGGTGAAAAGACAGAAAAATTAACCAACAACATATGTATACGTTGGTCTTTTGGTGGTTGTTACATATGAAATGTGTCCATACATTCTGACACACTGAATCTTTGCATTTTTCACAAATGTAGCAAGTGCATCTGGTACAGCATGTGTCGTGGCATCATTTAGGATTTTTAAGATTCCGTATTTTTGGATTATGTCCAACTCCATCCAGTCATATTTCAGGTACAATCTTCTGCAAACTGTTAGGAACTTCCAAGCCAGCACAATGAAACTCGGAGTCTACTCTGAAAGCCTGGTGTTCGCTGGAGCCCCTAGTGGTGGGGACAGACTTGGCCGCAGGCTGACAGAGGGTCGAGAATCGTATACTGGCTAAGGAGAACCCAGGAGTGGAGTGATTGGCAGACAGCAGCGTGGGGTTCAGGCAGAGAAAACCAAGGTCAGCGGTCACAAGCACAGGTTCGGAATCCAGGGACAGGCGAAAGGTCAGGAGCACTGGCGGAGGAGCAGAATCCGAATTTCAGGCAAATGGTCAGGGTCAGAAGCGTTGGTTCAAGGTCCAGGAACAAGCGAAGGTCATACACGGGAAGTCAGTCACAGGTTTAAACACCAAGCAGAGAGAGCACAAGCAGGCAGCAGAACTGAGAACAGGACGCTATAACCGGCAGTGAGGCTCAGTCATCACTGCCCTAAATACCCCTGCTGGCCAATCAGAGCCTAGCTCTGAAACAAATCACAGGCCCTGCCTGATTAATCTCCTACATGTTGCGCTAGTCTGCGCATGTGCCCAGCTGTTTGTTGCGCCCAAAGCGCACAGTTTTCGGCGTCCGGTCGTTGCCCTGCGTTCCAAGAACAACGGGAGGAAGCCGCTCGGCCGCAGCCACCCCGACCGCTCGTCCAGCGCTACAATTCAACACCTACCATCAGCAGCCACCCGCCCACCCACGGTAACTTTCCCAGAGAAGCCATCTCACACAAAGCCCCGCACGAACTGCCCTTTTAAGAGCACAAGAGCAAATACGCTGTAACATCCTCCCACCTGCACCTATATCTAGCCCTTAAGCCACACATCTCTCCCCCACATACAGCACCTTAAATCCCCCTAGTTTTACCAGCACATATTCTCCACCTATTAAAAGCACATATCTTACACATTTAAACTGCACACATTTATATTCAACACATCTCCACACTAACTCCCTTAGAGGAAAGTGTTTATGTAACTAAATTCCAAACACTAACTAAGCTTGCTCCACTACTTCACCCATTAGCTTATTTAAAGTGCTACAGATAAGCAAGCCTACACATTAATAAGCAGATTAACTGCGAGCTCTAAACCCCTTATTCAAAAGGGCATTCTAACCCCCCTGCCCGTCGCATCCCCAAGAGCTACTTACTCTGAGAACCTTAACGATCACCACAGTATACACGGCACTAGAGCTATAAACTAAGCAAAAGAGCTATAGACAAAAACTGCAAAACAAGCTATAAACATTTCCCACTCCAGCAGAGCCACCGATCCGGCTGTTATCGTGTATACTGTCTCGCCTGTTCTCCCCCCCCCCCACCCCCCATCTTATTTCCATCACATATTGTATTGTTATGTCTATATTGTATTGTCCAGTAATGTAATGTATTGTTTTGCTGTATGCTCTCTGTACAACACTGCAGACCTTTTGTGGTGCTTTATAAATAAAAGATAATAATAATAATAATAATAAATTATTTTTTTACTTATCATTTATATGGAATTAAAAAATTTTGTTTTGTGTTTTAGCTACTAAAAAGGAATTTTAGTTGTGTTCTCAACTGCTGGTTTATTTGTCAAGAAGCGTTGAGTAGGAATAACACAATGTTGTTGAATAATTGTCATTAAAATACCGTTTAACACAGCACTCCCCCATATCATCATACTGTCAGTATTATAAGCTTCTTTTTATCTCCTCCAAAACTTAAACTGCAGATTGAAGATGTTAAACTTTTGCTGCTATAAATCCTTTAAATACACCTTAAGTTTTACACAATAAATATTAAATAAAGACACAACACAAGATTTGTTGGCAAATAATAGGTCACAGTTTATTGAAAATAAAATGGGGGTGGAGAAGGCAAATTGTGAGACGGCACAACCAATAGCAGTGACCATACAGTGTATGGCCATTCGGCACTAACCACTGATCCCAGGACCAAAGTGCTTTACGATAGGCCGCTGTTAAATCTAGCGTCAGAGTGACTACACCTCCTCTGGACTCACAATGACGTGATCAAGAGGTCCCCCTCACAAGGACCAAATACTTCAAAAAGGGCAGTGACCTGCAGCCTATCAGCGATAGCACTATATACTTTGGTCTCCGTCTCACAAATGCCTTTCTACCAACTGTGCCTGCTCTGTATCAAAAAAAAAAAAATGGTTAGACATAACATGCATACATGTAAAATTGACGGGAGGGATGAATTTCTAGCAGAGAAAGAGGACCCAGCATGCCTTGGGAGGAACTTTATACTATCCTTAAGAACACTCCCATCAGGGGCGCACGCCCCCCCAAAAAAAACATAGAGGGAGCTGCTGCTCCATTTCGGCGGCACTACACTGAACAGCAGCCGCGGCGCTGTCAAAGAAGCGTCCGCGGTGGTGCTGTATTGTTCTACAATACAGCACCGCCGCGGACGCTTCTTTGACAGCGCCGCGGCTGCTGTATAGTACAGTGCCGCTATGTAGGGACACTGTTCTTCGCGGAGGAGAGGGGTTTCTGGAGAACCAGAAACCCCCCCTGTGTGTGCCCCTGCCCATGAACATCCTATTGGCTGGGATCTGTAGTGGACTTAACCTCGAGAGGGTAAGCACCAGTCGTTAACCCTATCACCTGCGTTTAAAATCGCTTAGCTTATGGCTTCGCTTGTCATTATCATCATCATCATGTGTCATGCAACAATATATTGTATGTTCTCCAAAATGGCATAAAATATATTTTCAGTCATGTTTGTCATTCTTTAAAGACTTTTTGCTTAGTGATATTGCCAATTACCATAAATAAAAATATATTTGCAAAATAAAACATTTATAAAATAATGTATTTGTTTCTTGAATATGGTACAGTATTAAGGATAGTTTTCTTTGTTCCCAACTTTAAATAATAATTTCAAACATGTTCCACTTGAATAAAATAATCACTATGATATTTACCACAAAACTACTGCACGTTTATAGATGTCAAAGGAGATAATAATGACAGTGTCATCATACACAGTAGGGGAGAGAGGTACCATTTAGAGATCTTATAATATAGATATAAGCCATTAAGATTAAATACACAGTGTTACTTTGAAATACCCACTGCATCTCTGTTAGACATTAAAGTATTAGCTCACATTGCATCACTGAAAGTTGAAGTCTTGCCCACATGTTTAGGACAGTGTCCTAAGGGGCTCAGATACATGTGGAACAGCTGAGTATGCAGTGATTTGAGCTGCAGTGACATCACTGGCACAGTCCTTGTATATAAATCCACACAATGCATTTATGCAAAGCAAGTCTAATAAACTGTCAGTCACTAACAGTAATTTTCAACCATATGAAAGTATAATTCTACAGTGCAAACACTAGTTTGTGATGTCCCATGTAATAATGCACCTTTTTATTTTGTGTGTTAGCACATGGCTATGTGGACTAAAATGGCGTTGTCAGCAGGGGAGCAAAAAGGAGCACATCCAATGGGAGAAGTTGGGAGTATTAAATACACTAGTGTACTTTTAATATAAAAATTAGATTTTACTTTGCAGAAAAAAAATTATTTAAATAGGATAAATTGTGGAAGGATCTATATGCAGATACATTCCCTGCTTTGCAGAAGGGTGCACAGGACTTCTGATGGGATGAATGTTTCACCATACAATCACACTTCTACAGAAAAGCACTTTTCTATATGCAGAACATTTTCACAGTGATCAATTTTGCATGACATCAGGCGGGTATCACACATCCAGATTAAAAATTTTCTCCCTTAGGCTGCTGTTGCTTCCCATCAAAGTCCGGGAAAACAGGGCCCTTCCATTTTAGGAAAGGTCCAAAGACCCAAATACTTAGCACAGTCACTGCACTGGCTGAGTGGAGCACATACCTTGGGCTTCAATTAAAAAAAAAACAATACAGAGAAGAAAAGCATTGTTAATTACAACCACCTCTGTAACAATGGCTGGGTCTATTCATGCCTCTCTGATATCTCAGCTGCCGTCAATACTTATCTTGTTCCCACTGGATGGTAGTTGCACATGTTCCTGATGTAACAGTTACATACCCTTTTCATCACAGAGTGCTGAAGTCCTTTCTTCATGTATGAGATAGCGTCCTAGGGGAATCTTATGCAGGCCAAACAGTTGAAAAGAGAGTAATTTCAGCTGTTGCGATTTGACTGGCCTGGCCCCTGTATATCATACTTGCCAACTCTCCCGGAATGTCCGGGAGACTCCCACATTTTGCGAGAGTCTCACAGACTCCCAGGAGAGTGTGCCAATCTCCCGGATCTGCCCACTTCACTAAGAAGTGCCCCACTTCCTAGTGAAGTGGGCAGAATTAGGTCCCAAACGCTGCGATTCCCGGTGAATCGGGTCCAAAATGACGCACATTTTGGAGCCCTGCCCCACATCACGCCCACCTCTCCCGCAGGCTCCCGGAAACCAACATTTTAAAGTTGGTAAGTATGCTGGATATAAATCTACAAATCCACACAATGCATTTCTGCAAAGCAAGCCTGCTAAGCTGTCAGTCACTGAGGGTAGTTTTCCACTGTGTAAAAGTACAATCCCACAGTTGTTATGCCAATATTTGCACAAATGCACTTTTTTTGTATTTATCTAGTGGTGTCTGTGGGAGTGTAAACATGTGCATATTTACTAGGTGGCATTGGGAGAATTTAGTGCAAAAGTGTGCTTACTTTAACACTAGAGTAAAAAAAGGAGATCTCATTTTGTGGCTCAGAATAAAGTAAATAGGATAACGTGTCGGAGGAGATACATTTATAGATACAGGAGGGCACACAGCCTTTTTCTCCCCACTAAATAGACTTTGCGTGAAGATTCACAACACTAGATTACAGCTGTCAAATAAATATTCACAATGACAGCAGCAAAGTGCAAACACCTTCTCTCAATTCCTGTGATCAGCCCTCTGCTAAGAACAATAGTCTAGCTAGTCACCTCACCTGGCCTACTGCACTGTTTTCTTTACTCTGAAATCAGCCCTTCAGTGAAAAAGTCAAGTCAGTCTGAACAATTTATCTCATCTGTTTGTAGCCTTTATAAGTCCCTCAGTTCTACCAAACCTATGCAAGAGCAAAGTTTTTTTTTTTGTATCTCTCTGATTTTCTATTGCTTTGAAGAAGACTTATTTTGCTTGACTGTACATCACGATTCTACCTTCTCCAATCCATTGACTTCAGCATGTACATTATTTTAATCAATGCACTGTTGTATATCATTGCAAGTGTACTAATTTTTGATATTGTGTTGCATTTTTTAGATTGGAAATGTAGTGATATGTCATGTTGGAAGAAATTTGTTTTTGTTACTTCTGAAGGCTGGCAATCCCATGTTAATATCATGCTAATTAGGCCTTTTCATTGTGACCAAGACCTCTTTGAGCCTGGATGCACAGAAGGGGGCCATTACCTTTTTCATCCTGTCTTGTTTAAAAGATACACTAACTACATGAATCATGCAACCAGCAAGTAATTTAAAGAGATTACAGATTTATGTAAATTTTGTTAAAGTTTAAACTGTGTTATCTCAAGTCTAGAGAATATTACATCCTGATGCTACATATCCGATGCAATATCTCAGACTTTGTACTGCCAGGGAGCTGGGTTACCCCCTGCTAACATGTGTGTCAGAATCTGTATAAAAAGAGCCCTGTTAGACCATGTTATGTTATTATACCATCTGAGCTTCTGGAGATCGCTAGTACCTCAAACTAGCGTGTAACTGTCCTTGTCAGGACTATTGAGCAATAAAACATCACTGCTTGAAGATTCTGCCTGAGACTATTAACTGCTGTATCCTGTGACCAACAGATAAGAGCTTACACTGTAATCCGTTCTTCGGCTGTTCTGTGTTGTAACCCAATTTTTTTTATTTTTTTTCGGGGGGGTGGGGTGTTGTGAAGCTTTTCAATCTAATATCTATTAATTTAAAACTTGTGGTTTTTTAAATTTTCCGTCGTGCATGTGTATCCAACAGATCTTCAGCCCTCCACAAACTGATTCAACATTGATTTACAAGGTAAAAATGTTTTCAAATATGGTTTATATCACACTTTTTAAAACATCTGTCATCCCTAAAATTGTATTGTGATGAAAGTAAAGGTCTGTTTCATTTCTATAAACATATACAAATGCCGGCACCAGATAGTTTGGACATAAACAAAAGTGTACCTTTGAATTCTGCAAAATTTGAATTGTGCTGTAAGGGCTGCCTCTGTGCCTACTGAGATTATCAGATTATAGCACTTAGTGATGATAATAATAATGATGATAATGATGAAGCTTGATTGGTAGAATTTTGTTTAAAATAGAACAAACTAAAGGCTTTCCTTTATCTACTACCAGGCCTTAGCTGGGACATATCTGGCTCACCTGAAAAATATTCAATAATCAAGGAGGATTGGCAAGTTTCATTTCATGCAGAAGGATCAAGACATGGAGGAGTTACCTGTTGCAGTTTGTAAGTATCTAGTTATGTTATTCCTTTTAGGTTATTGGGGGACCTGTGTTACAGTTAAGGCAACAAATTGTAGATTTTACTGCTTGAAAGTACAGATGTGTACAAAGAACACAGTCAATGAATTTTTGATTTCCAAATGGACTAAGGTTGATTGCTTATTCTCTTATATTTTAAACAGAGAAAAAAGACGGGAATTATGGGTTCCAGCATGGCCTGCCTTGCAACACTTCTAACCATTGGGATTAAACCAACATACATGTGTTTATAATTTTTAATTTACAAAGGAGTTGTTATTTTCAGTTTGTTCTCATGTTGTTTAATTTGATAACTGTAATTGTGTCTAAAATATTTTTTTTTGTTGCAATACTTATTCTCCTGTAACTCTCTGCTGCTTTGGACACTGATTAACACCCTCTTCTCCTACACATCCTTCATTCCATTGTCCATCTAGACACAGTTCTCTCCTGGGTCTCTTGGTACCTCTCTAACCGCTCCTGTATTGTACCCACCTCTGGCACATTCTCCCTTTCACTCTCACTGTCTATTGAGGTGTCACAAGGCTCCTATTTGGGCAAACTGTTGTACATTAATATTGTACATCTCTTGTGTTGGGGTACTAATTTGGTCATTTGCCCTAAAATACCACCTCTACGCCAAGGACTCCCAAATGTACATTGCTTTATCTGTCCTATTTATTTCAGCACTATCTGTTGAAAAGCACTGTTTTTCTGCATTTGTCTCATAGATGTAAATAACACCACTGTACCCTGTGTATTGCCTAAAATTTAATTTTTCTGTAAGTTTGTGATGAGGAGATTCATGAGACAAATTAGGGCCCAAAAAATGTGTTACTTTGAACCTTATCAAAACCATATCACCAAGTTATGTTTTAAATTTCAGAAACATATTTTAATATGGTATATTGTATAATATTAGTGTATGCTTTTTCTGGTAGCTACCTCAAAATGTTACACTTATTTATACACTTGCATTTACAACTCAACTTTATCAAAAACTAGTACACTTATAAAGCTAGTATCTGTAATTGCAAATAGAGGAGTACTATTTCTATTGGCCACCCCATTTGCTTGGATAGGAGGAATGAATGAGAAGCCGACATTTTGCAAAGAGAACCGCGACTGACGTAAGTACGCCCACACGTACTTACAGAACCAAGAACACAGTTGAATGCTTTAAAATATTAAGACAAAATATTAATATATTAAGAAAAATATTTTCCTAAGAAGGAAAATGAGGTCTGCTACTTTTGCCCGTAGAGAGCTGCGTGTATTGGCAGAGGTCATGGATAGCATGCCCAGTTGGAGATATGTGTGTAATGAAATGAAGCTGCGGCCCTACCGAATGGTTTGCCGCTTCATATGACTGCAATTACACCGCCACAGGTCTCTAGTAAAACTACAGTTGCGGTGGAGTGATTTACGGCGACTCTTGGAGGAGCTCAATGTCAGTTCACATTTTATATGACTACCTTTAGGGAGAACATTTTTCAGGAAACTAATGTTATATTTATTCAAACAGGCCGTCAGAGCCGTGGTGCCCCAGCGGCCAGTGTTGAGGTGGAGGTGGTGGAGGCAGAGGAAGAGGAGGAGGTGTTGGAGGCAATGGAGGAAGCCGAGGTGGCGGCAGACACCCAAGATGCGGATGCCTTGGTAGATGGTAAGTATTGACATAAAAGGATTGACATAATTTTCTAACATTTAGACGTCCAATGTACTGTTTAAAAAAATATCATTTCACACATGGTCAATTACTGTAGACAGACTTAAAAATGTCACAGGTTTCCATCATCATGGCCATACAAAGTATTTATGGAAAATACACTCTCCATCCCACCTCTTTCATGGGCACAACAGCAATGAGTATATATATAAATCTGCAAACAAAAAGCCTTAGGCCTCTTGCTCCTAATGTATTTTGCATACCATTAGACATTGCTGTAATTGAACGTTATGTAACAGTACACATCTCTGCTAACTCCTGTGTTTTCAACATTCGGCCATTTTTTTTGCAAGTTTCAGTTCCCGAATACACGTCCATCAGGCCGTAGCAGCCACCTTCACCGAGTCAAATATATGCCTGCATCAGAAGAAATAACAAAAAAATTCATAAATATCAAAAACAAAATTGCAAAAGATTTAAAAATATTAGATGACCTGTGTGGTTAATACGTTTATTTTTATTATTTTTTTAATATTTTTTTGGTATTATAGGTTTCTGTTAATACATTAGTTCAAACACAATGATTGGCTTGTGTGTCTTTATTAATATGGTACATTTGCAAAATATGTGGGTGTTAGGGCATTAACGAATGTAGATGTCCCCCCCCCAAAAAAATGTTCTTACTACAACATCATCATTTGCAACATTTATTTATAGAGCACCACTTATTCTGCCTCACTGTACAGAGAAGGTCTTACTATCCCAACAGAGATTGCAATGTTAAAACCATAACACAAACAGACTGGGGTCAATTTGTTAGCGGCAAATGAAGCTACTAGTATGACTTTGGAAGGAAAGGCCCACTAACTTGTGGAGAACACTATCCACATAAGGCAGGAAACAAACTCATGACCCCAGCACTTGAAGGCAGAGGTGCTACACACTAAGTCACCGTGCAGACCCAGTGTTGGCTGCAGTGTTTTTCTTTACCAGATGGGGACATAACATACAAGCAGAAGCAGGGCCGTCTTTCCCATTGGGCACAATGGGCAGGTGCCCGGGGGTCCTGCAGCCCAGGGGGGCCCGTCAGAGGAAGCGTAAGAAAAAAAAAAACCTGAAAAAAAAAAGAAGAAGAAAATAGTTACCTTGCGGTCAGCTGGCGATCCGGCTCCCTCCATGGTCTCCTCCTCCGTGCGGCGGATGCTAATGCTAATTGCATTTCACAACCACACCACCCCTCCAAAAGGTAGGCCATTCATAGTAATATCATACACATAAGGTGCCCGGGCCCCTGAATCATTAAGAATGGTATATGCTAAATGGCAAACTGAAATAACACCTTCCCAAAACCATCTTGCATTGAAGTGGGAGGGTAATAAGAGCATAGTGTACATCAACTTATAATGTCAGAGTAAGCCCATGCAAACATGGAAAAGACCACTTTTGCCTGTAGAGAGCTGCGTGTATTGGCGGAGGTCATGAATAGCATGCCCAGTGAGAGATACGTGACTAGTTAAATGAAACTGCACCCCTACCAAATGGTTTGCCACTTCATATGGCTGCAATTACACCAACACAGGTCTGTAGTACAACTGCAGCGGCGGTGGAGTGATTTACGACGGCGCAAATCACAGCTCTTGGAGGAGCTCAATGTCAGTTTACATTATTATATGACTTCTCCCTGTAGCACAGTTACCTTTAGGCCGTGGTGCCCCAGTGGCCAGGGTTGAGGTGGAGGTGGAGGAGGCAGAGGAAGAGGAGGAGGTGTTGGAGGCAGTGGAGGAAGCCGATGTGGTAGCAGACACCCAAGATGCAGATGCCTTGGTAGAGGGTTAGTATTGACATAAAAGGATTGACATAATTTTCTAACATTTGGACATCCATTGTACTGTTTATAAATCCATTATTTCACACATGGTCAATTACTCTAGACAGACTTAAAAATGTCACAGGTTTCCATCATGATGGCCATACAAAGTATTTATGGAAAATACACTCTCCACCCCCCCTCCCCCACGGGCACAACAGAACTGAGTATATATATATATAAATCCAAAAAGCATTAGGCCTCTTGATCCTAATATATTTTGCATACCATTAGACATTGCTGTATTTTGAACGTTATGTAACAGTACATGTCTCTGCTAACTCCTGTGTTTTCAACATTCGTTAATCAAGTAATCCAATTTTTTTTCCTTTTTTCTTTTTCATTTTCAGTTCCCGAATACACGTGCATGCAACTGCCTTCACCGAGTTAAATATATGCCCGCATCAGGCAAAATAACAAAAAAATTCATAAATATCCCCCCAAAAAATTGCAAAAGATTTAAAAATATTAGATGGCCCAGTTGGTTAATAAGTTTATTTTGTTTTTATTATATATTTTTTGGTATTATAGATTTCTGTTAATATATTAGTTCAAACACAATCATGGGTGTTTGTGTCTTTATTATTAATATTATTATTATTATTATTATCTTTGACTTATAAGGCGCCACAAAGGGTCCGCAGTGCCGTACAATACATATACAGAAAACAGAACCAAGACACAACATGATATACAAATATATACAAACACAGGTGACAGGGTAAAGTAAATCAGATTATATCTGACAAATAGTGAAAGGTATGGTAGAAATCAGCGAGAAGAAGGCCGAAGCTTAATAAAACATGGCTAGCGAAGCAGGCCAAGAGGTACAGAGGGTGAAGGAACAGTAGAAGGAGCACACAAGGAAAGAGGGCCCTGCTCATGAGAGCTTACATCCTAAATAGAAGGGGGAGACACATAAAAGGGCGGTACTAACTGGGGGAGAGAGCCAAGACAAAGAAGTTAGGAGGACTGATAGACTTGAATAAAGAAATGAGTCTTAAGTGCACGCTTGAAGCCTTTGAGAGTAGATGCTAACCTAATGGAACGTGGAAGATCGTTCCACAGCAAGGGAGCAGCCCGGGCAAAGTCCTGAAGACGAGAGTGAGAGGAGGTGATCAGTGAAGCAGTCAGAGGCAGAGCGGAGGGGGCGGGTAGAAGTGTAGGTAGAGATGAGATTGGAGATGTAGGGAGGGGAAGATTGACTAAGAACTTTAAAGGTGAGGGTGAGGAGTTTAAATTTAATTCTGTAGGGTATGGGGAGCCAATGTAGTGACTGTTGGAGGGAGACCGCAGAGATTGAGCGGCGGGAGAGAAAAATGAGGCGGGCAGCAGCATTGAGGATAGACTTAAGAGGAGTACATTTGCACGACATGTGGGTATTAGAGCATTAACGAATGTAGATGTCCTCAAATTTTTTTTTAAAGATTTAAGGTCTTTTGTTTTCTTACTACAACATCATCATTTGCAACATTTATTTACATAGCACCACTAATTCTGCCTCACTGTAGTCAAGTCAAAACCATAACACAAACAGACTAAGGTAAATTTGTTAGCAGCAAATGAAGCTACTAGTATGACTTTGGGAGGAAAGGCCCACTAACAAGGGGAGAACAGTAACGCCACATAAGGCAGGAAACAAACTCATGACTCCAGCACTGAAAGGCAGAGGTGCTACACACTAAGCCACCATGCAGACCCAGTGTTGGCTGCAGTGTATTTCTTTACCAGATGGGGACATAACATACAAGCAGGAGATGAAAAAACAAGGTTGGCAGATACTAATGCTAATTGCATTTCACAACCACACTACCCCTCCAAAAGGTAGGCCATTCATAGTAATATCATACACATAAGGTGCCTGGGGGCCCTGAATCGTTAAGAAAGGTATATGCTAAATGGCAAACCAAAATAACACCTTCCCAAAACTATCTTGCATTGAAGGGGGAGGTTATTGTGAAATATATGAGGTCCTATTAAAATTATCAAAAGAGCATAGCGTACATCAACTTATAATGTCAGAGTAAACCCATACAAACATGGAAAAGACTGTCACGGGCACTAGGAGTCTTTACCCAGGGATCACCAGATGGTAGGCTTACCAGAGCAATGTAGATGGTAATAGGGTACTCTGGTAGCTGGGTGATCACGGAACATGAAATGATGACCGATGAGATGCTCAGGAAAGTCTATGACTAGCAACACTGGTAATACTGAGGTAATGATACACAAGGAACTGTATGGACAAGGACACGTGAAGGTAGTCAGTGGTCTGCGATAGCAAGTTGTACCACTGCTATAGTGAGGAGGAATGTCCAACAGAAACAAGGAGGTGATGAGAGTCAGCGGTCTGCGGATAGCAAGTTGTACCGCTGTCTGAGTGAAGGAATGGAATCCAAGTGGAGGTATCCAGGTAGTCAGTGGTCTGCGGTAGCAAGTTATACCACTGCTATGTGAGAGGATAATGGAACAGGTGATACCGGAAACAGGGATCAGTGGTCTGACATCAGCAAGTTGTACACTGCATATATATGTGAGGAGGTGCACGGGGAAAGACTGCAACACAGGATATACACAGGCACCTTATACACGATCCACAGTAATATGCACAATATAGGTATATATATATGTAAATGACTGATCAGGTCTGCAATCTAGAAAGTCTCTTGAAGTAGTCCAGCACAATGATAACACAGTCAATGATGGCAATAGACTCAGCGGATAGCAGACTCCAGAGAGAACCAAACACAGTCCAGCAAGATATGCAATACACAGCACAGTCAATGAGAAGTATGCATACCGTGGTTCAGCAGTAGCAGTCAGAGGGAATTGCAGCGGTACCTGAGCGGCTGGAGACCGACTGGATAGGAAGTCCCTGGATAGGAGAAGCAGCGGTCTAGCAGGTGCAGCGCACAGGTGAGTAGATCGACAGGGACACGAATCCACAGGAGTCAGCAACACGTGGAACTGGACTCATAGGAAACCCAGGAGAATGGAGATGATCCAGCAGAGGGTAGTAGAAGAGATACAAATCCAATGCTGACAGGAGGGTAGAGGCCAGTGGAACACGTGAAGGCGTGGAGAGTGGATCAGCAGGAGATGGACGATAGCGCTGACCACAGCGGCAGGACTCAGCGGCACACGGAGGTAACCAGTAGCAACCACAGGAACCAACAGCGACGGGAAACAGGAGTGCAGCGCAGGGCAGGAGCTGTAGATCACGAAGTGTAGCAGATGGTAATGAAAAGCGGCAGTCTCGAGGAAGGCACAGCAAAGATGAGATGAGAGAGTAGTGCACGGAGGCAGCGGATAGTAATCAGCTGGCAGTCACGATGTTGAACACAGGCGAGTTGCAAGCAGGAGACTGTAGTGCACAGAGGCAGCGGATAGTAGTCAGCTGGCAGTCACGATGTTGAACACAGGCGAGTTGCAAGCAGGAGACTGTAGTGCACAGAGGCAGCGGATAGTAGTCAGCTGGCAGTCACGATGTTGAACACAGGCGAGTTGCAAGCAGGAGACTGAAGTGCACAGAGGCAGCGGATAGTAGTCAGCTGGCAGTCACGATGTTAAACACAGGCGAGTTGCAAGCAGGAGACTGTAGTGCACGGAGGCAGCGGATAGCAATCAGCAAACAGACTTGATGAGAAGCAGGTGAGTGAGATAAAAGCTGGAGTGCACGGAGGCAGCGGATAGCAATGAGTAAACAGTCACATAGATATAAAATAACGTTGAAGTGGTGTAGAAGACTGTAGTGCACGGAGGCAGCAGATAGGAATCAGCAAACAGTCATGATGACACAGTTGATGGTAGAAGTGGAATGGAACCACAGTAGTAGAAGTGGTTTGGAAACCACAGGAATCAGCAGCACTGAATACACAAGTAATACAGGAACACCTTCAGAGACTCATGAGGAATGAGACTCCAAGATCAGGCAACGTGGTAGTGACCACAGGTGCTTAATATAGGGAGGTTGCCTGATCTGCCAATTAAGTTAAAGGGGTATACACTGAAGTATAGAAAAGGGCTGCGCATGCGCAGACCCTCAGGATGGTGGACGGCCACGGTTCCTAAATGTCCGGGAAGAGGCACTCACGGTCCGGTGAGTGACAGTACCCCCCCTTTTAAAGGTGGGCACAGAACGCCTGGAACCGGGCTTGTCCGGATTTTTGGAGTAAAACTTCTTCAAAAGGGCAGGAGCATTAAGATCTTCAGCTTTGATCCAAGAGCGCTCCTCAGGACCAAAGCCCTTCCAATGAACGAGGAAGTGGAGGACTCCTCGCGAACTTTTTGCATCTAGTACCTCGGTAATCTCAAAATCCTCCTCCTGATGGACTTGAACTGGCTGCGGAGCTGAGGGAGGAGTTGAAAAACGGTTGATAATAAGAGGTTTGAGCAAAGATACATGGAAGGCATTAGAAATCCGAAGACTCTTAGGAAGAAGGAGTTTCACACATACTGGATTGATAACTTGAATGATCCTATATGGACCAATAAAACGAGGGGCGAATTTCATGGATGGAACCTTCAAACGAATATTTTTTGTGGATAACCAGACACGATCTCCAATTTTTAGTGGTGGAATAGCCCGCCTCTTCTTATCCGCGAAAGATTTATATTTGACAGATGTCTTCTTTAAACAGGTTCTAACCTGAGACCAGATATTTTTAAAGGTCTGACAAACAGTCTCCACCGCAGGAACTTGGGTGGGCGGGAGGGCAGGAAATTCCGGAAAAGACGGATGGTGACCGTAGACCACAAAGAATGGAGTTTTGGATGATGACTCATGGTACATGTTGTTATGGGCGAACTCAGCCCAAGGGAGTAACTCTACCCAGTTGTCTTGATTGGCTGATGAAAATATCCTTATAAAAGTCTCAAGATCTTGATTGACACGTTCGGTTTGTCCATTGGATTGTGGATGGTAAGAAGATGAGAGTGCTAATCGTATGCCCAAGGTTTTACAAAGGGCTCGCCAGAATCTGGACACGAATTGTACTCCTCTATCAGACACAATCTCAGATGGACATCCATGGATACGGAAGATCTCTTTAATGAAATGTTCAGCCAGGATAGACGAGGAAGGCAAACCAGACAGAGGGATGAAATGAGCCATCTTCGAAAATCTGTCCACTACCACCCAAATAGTATTATGGTTCTTACTAGGTGGTAAGTCAGTAACGAAATCCATACTAATATGGGTCCATGGTTTGGACGGAATGGGTAGTGGTCGCAGCAACCCTGCTGGGGTTCTGCGGGAGGATTTGAATTGCGAACATAATTCACAGGAAGCAATGAACTCTTTGACGTCTCTCCTCATTGAAGGCCACCAGTAACTTCGAGAGAGGATCTCAAAAGTCTTGTGTTCACCGGCGTGTCCAGAAAAACGAGAGGCATGGAACCACGAAAGGATTTTCCTCCTTAGAGTAGAAGGCACGAGGGTCTTCCCAAATGGTAGCGTTTTGGTGGATGAAGCAGCCAGTGAGATACATTTGGGGTCTAGAATGGTATGGTTGGAAACCTCTTCTATATCAGAGGACGTAGCAAAGGCTCTAGATAAGGCATCAGCTTTTTTGTTCTTGGCAGCTGGTTTGAAGGTAATTATTAATTCAAAACGGGAAAAGAAAAGAGACCATCTTGCTTGACGAGGGTTCAAGCATTGGGCAGACTGGAGATATGACAAGTTCTTATGATCCGTGAAGATCGTCACCGGATGGCGAGCTCCCTCCAACAAGTATCTCCATTCCTCTAATGCGGCTTTGATAGCCAGTAATTCCTTGTCTCCGATGGTATAATTCTTCTCTGCGGGTAGGAGACCCCGAGAATAGAAGGCACAAGGGTGGAATTTTTGCTGTTCCGAGCGTTGGGAGAGAATAGCTCCTAAGCCCACATTAGAGGCATCTACTTCTAGGAAAAAAGGGAGTGTCACATCAGGCTGACGAAGGATTGGAGCCGAAGAGAAGGACTCTTTTAATGTTTGAAAGGCTTGAATAGCCTCAGTAGACCATTGCTTAGGATTAGCCCCTTTACGAGTCAGGGCCACAATAGGAGATGCAATGGAAGAAAAATCTTGAATGAAGCGTCTATAGTAATTGGCAAAACCTAAAAAACGCTGGATGGCACGAAGGGTAGTTGGCTGGGGCCAATGTAGTACAGCATTTACTTTGTCAGGATCCATCTTCAGACCAACTCCGGAAACAATATACCCCAAGAATGGAATCTGGGGTAATTCGAATGAACATTTTTCTAATTTACAGAACAATGAATTTTTCCGTAGCCTGGAGAGGACTTCTGCCACATGTTGGTGGTGAGAAGGCAGGTCCTGTGAAAAAATCAATATGTCGTCCAGGTAGACGACGACACATACATATAATAAGTCCCGAAAAATCTCATTAATGAAGCCCTGAAAAACAGCGGGGGCATTACATAGCCCGAAAGGCATTACCAGATATTCGTAATGCCCGTCTCTGGTGTTAAACGCCGTCTTCCATTCGTCACCGGAACGGATTCTGATTAAATTGTAAGCACCACGAAGATCCAACTTAGTAAAAATACGGGCTCCCTTGATGCGGTCAAATAGCTCAGTGATCAACGGAATGGGATACCGGTTCTTGATAGTAATGGCATTGAGTCCACGAAAATCTATACAAGGGCGTAATGATCCATCCTTCTTTTTGACAAAGAAGAACCCAGCTCCAGCGGGCGAGGTGGAAGGTCGAATGAACCCACGCTGGAGGTTCTCCCGTATATATTCAGATGTAGCTTGAGTTTCAGGTAACGAGAGTGGATAGACCCGGCCTCTGGGAGGAGTCTTGCCAGGAAGAAGATCAATCGGACAATCCCAAGAACGATGAGGAGGAAGACGTTCAGACTGAGCTTTATCAAAAACATCGGTAAATGAAGCATATTGAGGAGGGAGTCCCGGTGAAATAGCTGAAATGGAAGCTTGCTGTACCTTGAGAGGAATGACTTGGGAAAGGCAATGATGGTGACATTCAGGCCCCCAAGACGTGACTTGAGGGGTGCGCCAGTCAATCTGGGGAGAGTGACACTGAAGCCATGGAAGGCCTAGGACAATCGGACTTGTCGTAACAGGAAGAATTAAAAATGATATCTCTTCATGATGCAGAGCACCAATCTGAAGGGTTACTGGAGACGTACTCTGGGTGATGAGACCGTTGATGAGACGTGATCCATCGATAGCCGTCACAGTAATGGGAGTTTTTAAGGTAATCATTGGTAGAGACCATTGATTAACTAACGATTTGGAAATAAAATTTCCTGCTGCTCCGGAATCAATCAATGCCTGTGACTCAAAGGTCTTGGTAGCAAAGGAAATAGTCACATCAAAAGCGCAGACTTTAGATTTCATAGACGATGGAGAGGACTCCAGGGACCCTAACTTCACCTCTCCAGAACTAGTTAGGGCCTGGCATTTCCCGATCTCTTAGGGCAAGAGCTGAGCATATGCGTGGAATCAGCACAATAGATACAGAGTCTATTCTTTACTCTTCGTCTCCTCTCCTCTGAAGATAATTTGGAACGTCCTATCTCCATGGGAATCACAGAGGATGGAGCTGGACGAAATTGAGGGTTTGAACGAAGAGGTGCTTTGACAGCCGTTGTTTTCTCAGACTCTCTTTCACGAAATCTCATATCTACACGATGGCAAAGAGAGATCAAATCTTCTAGTGACGAAGGAAGCTCTTGGGTAGTCAGTGCATCTTTAATTTTATCGGAGAGCCCCTGCCAGAAGGCGGCAACTAATGCTTCAGTGTTCCACTGAAGTTCAGAGGCTAGGATCCTAAATTGAATGACATACTGTCCTACTGTATGGGAGCCTTGTCGCAAACGAAGAATGCTGGAAGCAGCGGAAGTCACACGACCTGGTTCATCGAACACACTTCGGAACGTGGAAATGAATTTGGCACTATCTTGTAGAATTGGATCGTTTCTCTCCCACAGAGGGGAGGCCCAAGCCAGGGCTTGTCCAGAAAACAATGAGATAAGATAGGCCACTCTGGAACGATGGGTAGAAAAATTTTGAGGTTGGAGTTCAAAATGGACTGAACATTGGTTAAGGAAACCTCTACAAGTTTTGGGGTCCCCGTCATATTTTGACGGAGTAGGCAGGTGAAGCGTAGGAGCTGTAGACACCTGGGATGGCACTGGGGAAACGGAGGCAAGCACAGGAGCTTCAATATTAGCTGTAACAGTCTGTCCAGATGTTCCTTGGGAGGTTAACGATTGGTAACATTGAAGTAATAGCTGTTGGCGAGCATCCTGTTGCTCCACACGGCTGACCAGATGCTGCAGCATCTCCTTAGCGGTAGGTTCCGTATCTGGGTCTGTCATGGCCTGATCTTACTGTCACGGGCACTAGGAGTCTTTACCCAGGGATCACCAGATGGTAGGCTTACCAGAGCAATGTAGATGGTAATAGGGTACTCTGGTAGCTGGGTGATCACGGAACATGAAATGATGACCGATGAGATGCTCAGGAAAGTCTATGACTAGCAACACTGGTAATACTGAGGTAATGATACACAAGGAACTGTATGGACAAGGACACGTGAAGGTAGTCAGTGGTCTGCGATAGCAAGTTGTACCACTGCTATAGTGAGGAGGAATGTCCAACAGAAACAAGGAGGTGATGAGAGTCAGCGGTCTGCGGATAGCAAGTTGTACCGCTGTCTGAGTGAAGGAATGGAATCCAAGTGGAGGTATCCAGGTAGTCAGTGGTCTGCGGTAGCAAGTTATACCACTGCTATGTGAGAGGATAATGGAACAGGTGATACCGGAAACAGGGATCAGTGGTCTGACATCAGCAAGTTGTACACTGCATATATATGTGAGGAGGTGCACGGGGAAAGACTGCAACACAGGATATACACAGGCACCTTATACACGATCCACAGTAATATGCACAATATAGGTATATATATATGTAAATGACTGATCAGGTCTGCAATCTAGAAAGTCTCTTGAAGTAGTCCAGCACAATGATAACACAGTCAATGATGGCAATAGACTCAGCGGATAGCAGACTCCAGAGAGAACCAAACACAGTCCAGCAAGATATGCAATACACAGCACAGTCAATGAGAAGTATGCATACCGTGGTTCAGCAGTAGCAGTCAGAGGGAATTGCAGCGGTACCTGAGCGGCTGGAGACCGACTGGATAGGAAGTCCCTGGATAGGAGAAGCAGCGGTCTAGCAGGTGCAGCGCACAGGTGAGTAGATCGACAGGGACACGAATCCACAGGAGTCAGCAACACGTGGAACTGGACTCATAGGAAACCCAGGAGAATGGAGATGATCCAGCAGAGGGTAGTAGAAGAGATACAAATCCAATGCTGACAGGAGGGTAGAGGCCAGTGGAACACGTGAAGGCGTGGAGAGTGGATCAGCAGGAGATGGACGATAGCGCTGACCACAGCGGCAGGACTCAGCGGCACACGGAGGTAACCAGTAGCAACCACAGGAACCAACAGCGACGGGAAACAGGAGTGCAGCGCAGGGCAGGAGCTGTAGATCACGAAGTGTAGCAGATGGTAATGAAAAGCGGCAGTCTCGAGGAAGGCACAGCAAAGATGAGATGAGAGAGTAGTGCACGGAGGCAGCGGATAGTAATCAGCTGGCAGTCACGATGTTGAACACAGGCGAGTTGCAAGCAGGAGACTGTAGTGCACAGAGGCAGCGGATAGTAGTCAGCTGGCAGTCACGATGTTGAACACAGGCGAGTTGCAAGCAGGAGACTGTAGTGCACAGAGGCAGCGGATAGTAGTCAGCTGGCAGTCACGATGTTGAACACAGGCGAGTTGCAAGCAGGAGACTGAAGTGCACAGAGGCAGCGGATAGTAGTCAGCTGGCAGTCACGATGTTAAACACAGGCGAGTTGCAAGCAGGAGACTGTAGTGCACGGAGGCAGCGGATAGCAATCAGCAAACAGACTTGATGAGAAGCAGGTGAGTGAGATAAAAGCTGGAGTGCACGGAGGCAGCGGATAGCAATGAGTAAACAGTCACATAGATATAAAATAACGTTGAAGTGGTGTAGAAGACTGTAGTGCACGGAGGCAGCAGATAGGAATCAGCAAACAGTCATGATGACACAGTTGATGGTAGAAGTGGAATGGAACCACAGTAGTAGAAGTGGTTTGGAAACCACAGGAATCAGCAGCACTGAATACACAAGTAATACAGGAACACCTTCAGAGACTCATGAGGAATGAGACTCCAAGATCAGGCAACGTGGTAGTGACCACAGGTGCTTAATATAGGGAGGTTGCCTGATCTGCCAATTAAGTTAAAGGGGTATACACTGAAGTATAGAAAAGGGCTGCGCATGCGCAGACCCTCAGGATGGTGGACGGCCACGGTTCCTAAATGTCCGGGAAGAGGCACTCACGGTCCGGTGAGTGACAAAGACCATACAAACTCCCCACAGATAAGGGCATGGTATGGTTTGGAATTGAACTTATGACCCCAGTGCTGTAAGTCAGTAGTGCGAGCAAATGAACCACTGTGCTGCTTCACTGTGGTCTGCATTGTTTTTGTGTAAAGCTGAGTACATAACATAACACATACAAGCCGTAGATGGAGCAAAAACAAGGATTCAAGACAATGTTGCATTTTAGTCCAAGAAAAACCCCTAAAAATAAACCCACTTCCTCTGAGTCTTAGGCCATTCATAGTAATAGATGTCAGCATGCACATAGTAATGCATACTTGCCAACTCTCCCGGAATGTCCGGGAAACTCCTGCATTTTGCGAGAGTCTCCCGGACTCCCGGGCGAGTGTGGCAATCTCCCGGATCTGCCCACTTCACTAGGAAGTGCCCACTTCCTAGTGAAGTGGGCAGAATTAGGTCCCAAACGCTGCGATTCCTGATGCATCGCGGCGTTTGCCCCCGCGGGGCCAAAATGACGCACATTTTGGAGCCCCGCCCCCCATCACCGCACCACGTGGGACTGGGATTGACATCAAAAATTTACATACACACGCCCCCCAGGTCCAGGAAGTATGGGAGGATTGTCGTGGATCGGACGGAAGTTTATACACACTACACAGCGGAAACGAGATTGGAACGAAAATATTAAACGGTACGACCAACCAAATGAGGCGACAATCGTCTATTTGGGCAGACTTTCGACCATCGTGTCACTGCACACACTGACCCAACTTTTGAACGAGCGGTCGTATGTCGGCTGTTTGAACCGATTATTGGACGAAAACAGAGTAGTGTGTACCCAGCTTTATTTTCCATTGCTTAAAAGACTTAAGGTGGGCGTGTCTTTGAACGCCCATTCCTTATTGAATTGCAAATTTCTTATCTTCCCAGTTTCTTCTTAAAGTACTCATCGCAATTTAAGATGAGGAAAGATAAGATCCGATCTCTAATGAATCAGGCCATAATTCATTAGCATACTGATATCTATAAGTCTACTATAAACTATTATTTGTATTAAAATACTACTATTAGGAAAAAGGTACATATAAAAGGAATATCACACTATGATTTATCATTATTTTAATAATGGAAGTACACAGGTGTTTTGCAATATGGAATCTCATGGAGATCCACTATAAATATACAGTATATTTTGAGTGAAGTTAAGATTGCTAGGTTTAAAATATATATAAAGGATTATAATCACAAGGTTGTGAAAGATGTACAATGTAACCAGTTTGCAGCTAATATAGCTATATAATTGTTTAATTATTTCCACATTCCTTTCTTTGATGCATGAATTAAATCAACCACCACTTGTGTAATTTACCTAAGCCAAAACTGCAACACCCATGTCCAATTATATCAGCTCTGCCTTTTCCAGCAATCCAGGTAAGCACGCCTCGATTTGCTAGGAATACATTCACATAAGTGGTTTAAAGTGTTCACCTACTCACACTGGAGGCAGACATTTTGGAAGCTGAAACCGTGCTCAGTTTTGTCACTAGTGCTTCTTAGTAAATGAATAGTATGATTAATGGTTCAGTCAATGATATGGCTGTCTACGCACTGCAGGAAACTTAGTTTCTGCAAATATTAAAACACACTACTGAAATCAGTACAAATTAATTTATTTTCACAGTTTTTTTCCCTTCATGTTTTGTGACTCTTGGGGGGGTATTCAATTGTTCCTCCGGGCGCTGCCGGATCGAGCGCGTTAAAACTATTACCGTTTATACGGTAATATTGTGCGTAATTACCGTTCATACGGTAATTTACTCGCTCAATTTCAGCTCGCTGCTCAGGGCGCTGCGAGCTGAAATTGAGCGGGTAATTACCGTATAAACGGTAATAGTTTTAACGCACTCGTTCCGGCGGCGCCCGGAGGAACAATTGAATACCCCCCTTGGAGTACTTTTAATTAAACATGCAATATTACTTTTATATAATGAATGCACAAATACATGTATAAAAATATACAATGTCTTACCAAGATTATGATAAAAGTTCAGATTCAGATTTCAAAAAGTAAAACAATGATATGATAACTCTGGTAGTTTGATGAATCTAAAAGTATTAAATGTGTGCTTGCCAGTCTGTTTTATATATACATTTGTAAAATATATTTTTATAAACCCTTCATTTAATGTATCTTTAATATACATTTTAAAATATATGTATTTTAATCCCCTGTAGTCCCAAACGCTGGTAGAATTACGTCTAATACCATTCAATTGGTAACAGAATTTCATTTTTAAATAACAACAGAAGTAGATATCATTAGTTAACTACCTAATGACACAATAAATGTGTCATAGTTTACATGCTTAAAAGTTTTAAAGGATATTCCTTATGTCTGAGAAGTGAATGTGTAAGCTTCCACATTGTTTTTAGTTTCTACTTTCTTTCTTATTTTCAGTGTGTTTTGTCGGAGGCAAAAGATCTACTCGATATGTCTTTCCATACATATTGACATGCCCCACTTATCTCCGTCACTCGTGCTGAAATTTGTGTGCTGTGTAACTCATACCAGAGTAGGCAAAAGACACCCAATATATGATGACCACCTCCTACAACATATTTGTGTTTTAGAAGTGTACACTACAGTAGTGCTAATCACAATTTTTCTCCTGGCGCACGATTGTCTTCTTCACGTTTTTTTGACTAACAGTATCCATGGAAGAACTGCAGCCAAGACAGCCACAAGAAATATCAACAAGAGGATCATGATTAAAGATGGTGAGCGGCAGCAGTTGACCCTGGCGTCCACGTGATGTGTTTGTGTGATAGTGACTACGTCTTCACTGTCCATGGGTTGTCCTTGGTCACTGATGACAAAGACTTGGGAGCCACATGTGTGGCTTGTTACGCCTGTGTTGGTATCACCAGGACATGTACACCTGGAGAGGTCTTGAGGACTGTTTGACCCAGTTGTCTCCGAGATGGGGATAACTAATGTGTTGGGGTTTCCTACAACTGCAGAATGCCTTAGGCATGATGGAGTGAAAGGAACCTCCAAGATCTGATTGAGCTCTCCAGTTTTTGGTGGCAATATAAGGCCCCTCTTGCTAAGGAACGTCACATAGCGGCACAGAGGACAAATAATATTCTTCTTTATAGAACCTTCCTTTTTGGCCGTCATAAGATACTTCACCAAGCAGTCATGGCAGAAAGAATGTCCACAGCTCAACCTTCGCTCAGAAATACTGGGGTTCTGCAGACGCTCATAACACACAGGGCACTCATTCGAAGGGGTCTCCTTGCTGTTGTCTTCACAGGACATGGCTTTGTATTAACACTGCTTTCTGAAAACAAAGACAAAACTGTATCAGGGAAGTTTAAGAAATGTTAGAAAAGCTATTACTCCAAATAGTATTTTAAAAATGTTCTGGTTTGCAAGCCTTGGGACTTACTTGTATGAAATCCCTACAGAACAAATCCCCCTATTGTTAATTTTGTTTGCAGAGAGTTCTTATTATCATTTTATTTGTATAACCATATCACACAGTCATTTCCAGAGAATATTAAAATTATTGATATTAGCCACTCTCCCACTGGAGCCTGCAGTCTAAAAGTATTTAGATTATATATTTTTATTATTAATTTATAATACTTAGTAAGTTAGATTAATATATGTATAAAGTCCTCCAAACACTTTCTGTATAAATAGCGAACTATGATGCCATAATTTTAGTGTTTATTTTGGAAAGCTTGTGCATTATAAGGAACACCACACCCCCTTATATAATGAAGATATAAAGTCACTTCAGATTTCTGTGATCTATATAAAAGTACTCGACTTATGGTCTTGTGTTTTTATATGGTCATAGGCCTTGTTTATGACTTGTAATATCAATGTCATTTACATTAAAAGGTTTATTATTTATACTAAGTGCCAACAGCTCCCGTAGCATTGTACAGAGTTAGCAATACGTACACATATGATATTATGACAACCATTACAAAACATTATTCAGTTTATGACCACCCACAGAGTGAATCTATATCAATTGCCTCTACATGAGCCAATGTAGATGGATGGTAAAGGCAGTGACAGCCCAAGGGCCCAATGAGTGAGCAAGAACCGACTGATTCAATTCCTGTCCTCACAGTCACCTGAACACTGCGCTCATTGCATGGGGTATGTTCAGGTTGTGTAGCTGCCTGAACACTTCAGTGCAAGAAGGCTGCCAGGAAATCCACTCACTGGAATTCCTTAAGATATGGAGAGAGGTCCAGGTCAGGTCTTTCTCTGAAACTACTAGATGTATTGTTATGCAGATTTAAATGCAATTTACATGCAAACTATTATTAGATTTACATAAAACTAGTTATAACAGTGTTAATGAGTAGGGATGAGCAGCCTTATACACTTCAGGGGCTACAATGGCTCTCTAATCTTCAAATGAGTCACACATCACCCTTTATTTCAGTAATAAATTAAGACAATACTTTTAATCAAACAAAAAGACACCTGTCAGTAATAACATATCATCAGGTATTTTAAAGGAGAGTTTCATGCTATAACAAGCTAATCTGACAATAAAGAAAGAAGGAGCCGGGGAACTGCAGATGAAAGCTCCTTTTCCCATCACAGCACTAAAAGGTCTCCCACAGTAACAAAAAAAACAAGTAATAAAAAAGGAAACTAAATATATATATATATATATATATATATATATATATATATATACACACATACATACATACACCAACCCTTTACCATACATAATAAAACTACATCAGTTATAGTATGTGACTCACACACCATACAAAAATGTCAGTTTTTTGTTAAACCCAAAACGTCACATCCATTCCTAAATGAGAGAACACATCCATTCAGGAAGTGGTTAACAAATGGTCTGGATTCCTATTTGTACAGACACAATTTAATTAAGCGTCTATAAAACTGTTATAACTCTACCACTAAAGTAAAGGAATCGCAAAGAAATCCAGACTAACAAACACTTTCTTTTTATATGGCATTGTATATATATATTTTATTATGACATATGCACTGTAATTTTTTAGAGTAATACACATTACGTGAGAAAGAATCCTATATTTATTTACTCTTTTAGTGTGGTATTCTCAAGTTATTTGATAATTTTAATATTAACATAGAGACACAATACAAAATTAAACATTTTTAACCATTGCAAATGTAGAGAATTACTGCAACCTCCTCCTTACTGGCCTCCACTGCACCCATCTAAACAGTGTAGTCCAACTTACCTTCGTCTCGCGCCATTTCCTCACCTGCCTCCCCTCTTTTTCAAACTCTGGCTCCCCCTCCGCTTCAGAATCCTCTTTAAATGCCTCACCCTTACCTACAGCCCAACCTCATCTCCACTCATACTCCTTCTTGTCTTCTACGGTCTTCCAATGACCGCCACCTCACCTCACATCTGGTCACCACCTCTCATTCCCGCATTCAAGACTTCTCCCGTGCTGCCCCTCTTCTCTGGAACGATCTCCCCATTCTATCAGGCTTTCCACCAGCCTTCCTAAAATCAAATGCTCCCTCAAAACCCATCTATTCAGGCTAGCCTACCCTTCCTCTATCTAACCCTGCCCTCCTCTAACCCTATTTACTATCCTTCTACACTTACCATACTTTACTCCCCCCCTTATTCTTCCTCCGCTCCTTCTTACTCAGGTTCATCTCTCCCCTTAGAGTTCTCATCCCCTCGCCCTATCTTCCCACTCTGTGTCTCCTGTCAGTCTTCCCCTCACTTTAGATTGTAAGCTCCCTTGAGCAGGGCCCTCTATCCTCATGCCCTGTTCCTCCTGTTTACCTTTGCCCCCGGCTCCCCCCTCTTTTCTGTTCTTCGTCACTCAACTCCTGTCGCTGTCTCTCCTTTTCTTGCCCTGATCCTGTTAGTGGCACTCACACTATTGGGCACAGGTTCAACCTATTTTTTTTTCCACTCCCCTTCCCCTGCCCTCCCTTCACACTATCTGTGCACCTTTTACCTTTTTGCCTGTGCACCTGCTCTCTGCTGAGTTAGTAATTTTTGTACTTTTTGCACCTTATTTGTACTAATTGCACTTTGCCTTTGTACTGCCTATTTGCCATGTACTGTTACTCTGTACTGTTGTCCCATGCTCTAAGTATGGCACTACAGACCCTTTGTGGTGCCTCATAAATAAACAATATTATTATTATAATTAATAATAATAATAATAATAATAATAATAATAATAATAATAATGTAAGTTTGGGGGATATTGCTTACACTTGGTGAAATATGTACAGTGATACAATTTTGAGCTAGTAGAGTCTTCATTAGGTAAAGTTTACATTTTCAGTAAAAACCATACAATGGTGGTTATTGTAAGAATATTTTTAAGTACTCCTCTATGGATTACAACCACTCAAATTCTCTTTTCTTGGATTAATTTTTTCACATTTTCCAAACTGTGTCTCAATTGACAAAGCTGACTTGGAAATGTTTTCTAATATGTCACACACTTTAAAATTCTAGGTTCTATAACAATCAATAAGCTCACATGCAATGCTAAATACATTTTTATTTCTTAAGTCAAATTTCACATAAGTGCCTGTAAAAGTATACAAGTTTGCAAATAGCATACATATTTTTTAACTTGGCATGAAAATCCACACAGAAACATTTTACACGATGAAACAGAAAGAGAGTGGTAGATTAAATGAATATTCTGTCAGTAGAGTTGATGGACGCCAGCTATCAAAGTAATTTAAAGTACAGTGCTTGCAACATAGTCTGTCATATGTAACATAAAATAAGGTCAAACATTACACATAACCTAAAAAAATTCCCCTTCTAAATTTGCTATTTATTAGATTACAGATTAAACTGAATTCTCTCTTCACGGCCAAAGTAAAACATTGCTATTGTTCTGCACCTAGTAAACACAATTGTCAGCAATTAATAATGTTTTGGTAATGCTTACATTGATACTTGTGTTGTGGACTTCTAGAATGCAAGATCTGTCCTCTTCAGTTCGTGGTCAGGATAATCTGAAGTAAGGAAACATTGGGAGGTTTTGAAAGAGTTCAGGGTGTTTTCTGTGTTGTGCAAAAGGCATTTTCCTGATCATCCAATAAGGTGATTCTCAGGACTGACGTGAATCACTGAATGCTGCTTAACCTGTTTTTTGCCTACTGGGGTTTGGCATGGAGCGAGGAGTCTATCCATCTTTCCCAGTCACCAGCTGAGATGTAGTGCGGCTGCTCTGGTATGAATTTGAACTGGTCGTTTTTTGAGGGGGGACTGGCAGCCTGCCCATCATTGTCTACGTGGCAAAAAATTACATGCACGGACAACAAGATTATAACTCACTGTTTTTTTGGACAGGGTGCATGATGGACTGGAAGTAGGAAATTCATGGAAGGGGTAAATTATGGCTTTCCACAGACTGGGAAATTTTAGGGAATGATTCAATAGAAGGAGGGGCTGCCAAGTATCTCAAAATAATTTGGAACTTTTTAATCAATATGTTTGATCATTTGTGACCTATGACACAGCCAATGTAGTTTCCAGATAGGTGAGACATCACTGGATGTTGTATGTGATATGAGTGCTGGGAAATGCTGTGGGTATACTGTACAGAGGTGTAGCAATAAGGTTGGCAGTGGTTACCAGACCCAAGAGTCCTGGAGACCCAGCCATGAAACCTGTATGATACAAGGAACAAGAGAGGAGAGGGGCAGATAAGAGACACAGGTATGAGGGAGGCAGACAAGAGGGGACAGGCATGAGGGGCCTACGCATAATAGGGTGGTCCATTAAAGTGGGTCCATTTTGCAGACATCCTAGAATATCACAAAATAATTATTATAATATAGAATAATTAGGTGTAATATGTGTGGGTGTCATTAATGGACGGGGGATGGTACACTTACCTTATTTTTGCATCAAGTCCCAGGGACTTTTAGGTAAGGTTTATTACATTAATTAAATTATTAATTTACATTTTTGTGTTTGTGCAAGATCATTTTTTGGTAGGTGTGTAATACAGAAGACACATTTCTAAAGTACACTTTATTTATGGGAATCTAACAACCTACTTGTTACAAGCAATCAAACAGACATTAACGTGCATCTGTTACTAACACACAAAGGAGGCAGCCATTTTCTTTACTGAGCAAATATTCATGAATGAGAATAGATACCAACAATTCAGTAGGAATTTGTGACATCACTAAACACACAGTAGAAACAGACACCTAACAAATAACCAGTAATTACTGACATCACTGCAGCATGAGGCAGCCATTTTGTGGGCTACATTTTCTGTGAACAGTAAAATACTGACATACCTGCCTCTTATCTTTCTATTAACAACACTGGCAACAAGTTCCAGTTTTATTGGGAATGTGGAAATCCTATGTGGACTGAATAACAGGTTCCCCTTCATCCTCATACCTGCCAACATTTTCCATTTGGAATTTGGGACAAATTAGGAAATAGCCAAATCGCCCAGCTCCACCCAACAACATTCATGCAATGATGCACCCATATTTCTGGTAAGCCGCATCCTGTTTGACCAAAGTAACTCATAACTGTTCTGAGGTAATTGAGGCTGTTGTTAGTTATGCATTCCCAAAAATATGGGCTCAGCCCACAAAATGGCGGCCTCCACCATTTTTGACAGATGTGCTTTATGCAGAAAGCTGTCTCAGTCAATTAGTCTAAGGAAAATGGAATACAGTCGTTCTTCTAGAAGCAACCTTTGACCCACCAGCTGTCAGTGACCTTCAAGTGTAAAAATACTCTGCAGGAACTGTGAACTTGAGGATCATGGGAGCTGTAATTCAGAAATTCATTTGGGGATTTGTTATAACATTGAATGTTCCCTCTAAAATAAGCAGATTGCACATTAATCAGAGCCTTAAGTCATTGGTAAGAATACAGTTTTTGAGGTTTCACTGAATAAAAGTTTCTTTATGAAGAAGTCTAAGTACGCCTTTAACCTTCTCATATCCGGTGATGCTCAGCTCAGAGGGAGTAGCGCTGACAGTTCGCATTATTATTGAACAAATATGTTTATGTAAATACATGAAGCTGAAAAAGCACCTTTACATTTGTAAGCAAATTGCTGCCCAGATTGTGTGCACTGGACCATGGTTTGGTAAATGCAAACATCTCCAGATCTTTGCACAGTGTTGTCGACCTGAACTAAGCTTACAGTTGGAGCGGAAGTGTTTGGCTTATTCAACTGTTGATGTGGTATATTGAAGTTGATATCAGCACTGTAGCAACTTATAGCAGACTTCTGAAGCCTATTCAACAGGTATCACCAGGTTACTTGTTCTGTTCATCTCAGGATGGCGGTAACATAAGAAAATCATTGAATTTTTTTATTTTTTTTTTAATTTAAAGGATATGTTTTTAAAACACTGTATTAATTATTTTTACAAGAGGAACTAAAAGCCCAAGCAAAGTGATAAGTTTACCCATACTGCTCTGGGCCAGTATTACCAGGACAGCTGAGTATCGGTGAGCTGCCGTGGTGATATTTTATTGATAAATTGGATAGATAAAAACATATTCTTTCAGCCTTGATAAATAGGCCTCATTGACCCCCACGGGGCACATTTATTAATTATTGAAAAGTGGTGTTATTTATTAAAGGCTACCGCTGTGCAATCTCCAAAAATGGGGAAGCCTATTTAATAATTTGGGGTGGTAAATGTACCTCTGCAATCCTCCTTTCGCTATCACCACCTCAGGATGGCGATAGCAGAGGATCTTCAATGAGAAAATGCCTTATTTAAAATAAGGCATTTCTCTTTTTCAGATCTTTGAATATTGGGGAATCAGACAGGGAGTTTAAACATCTGTGCACCTTATCCTACCATGTATTTTTTACATTTTTATTTGATTAGTTACTTATTTATTTTGAGGAAAGTGGAACTGGAAGGCTAAATCATGGCTTCCAGTTGCGCTGCGGATGTATAAACTGGCCAGCCAGATGCAACCAGGTCTGAATGGTGACTTCTCTTACCGGTGCCATCCTGTATGGCTGGACAGTTGAGTGTCACTTAGCTCCGGTGATATTTACTTTTTAAATTGAGGCGATAAGAGATTTTCTATTGCTGCGATAAGCGAAAATCTATGTTGACGCCGCAGATTAATAAACAGCCCCGGCAGTATGTTGATAAGGAGGCGTCTCCTGAGAGCAGAATGTAAACGTGCACCTTTGTGTGCTTTGGGCAAACCATCCAAACACGCTGGTGCAAAACCAAGGCATCCACTGCTGTTCGTAAATGAGGCACAATGGAGGAGACATTTTTCAGGATAAGCCATGAGATGGCAGTCTTTCAATTCACTAGCATCCAGTGACATCACTGAGGAATTAATCAGCAACATACAAAGAACAATGTGAGCGTTATCTCTATTAAAGTGGTTTTAATTGACATTTGTCCATTCACTGTGAGTGAACCCGTTTGTGCAGCTCCTTCTGTTCAATGTCTGATGTCACAAAAGTGTATTTACTGACTGTGCTCCTGTTTCTAAATAACATTGCATTCCCGTGCATTATGGTAAAATGCCAAGGAGGTACATGTTGTACAGTACTACAGGTGAACCTCCTCCCACTGTGAGACATTCGCAATAATGCAACTTAATAAGTTCATACTCCACCAAATAACAAGGTCTTATTCCGTGTAATATATATATATATATATATATATATATATATATATATCCCAATGATCTCAAACATTGGGTGGATAAATATTGTGCTCAACCTGGGTGAAGATGCAAGTTTTGCTGCACTGACCTGTAACCAGAGCCGTAACGACGGCGGTGCGGGCGGTGCGACCGCCCAGGGCGCAAGCCCAAGGGAGCGCAGCCGCCCGATACCAACCTCTGTGCCCAGATATATCGCGGTTCCACAAGCTCCCCTACAAGCAATATTCCCGGTATCAAAAGCAGTGCAGTGAAACGCATATGCGTTCCACCGAAAGCAGGAAGTTCGGCATTTGGAACGCATTTGCGTTCCAAATGCCGAACTTCCTGTAATTGGAACGCACATGCGTTCCACTGCGGAAAGGCAAGAGGCTGAAGAAAAAATATCTCCCCCCGCCCCCACCTCCACGCCCACTGTGTGGACAACCAAGTCATTGTCCAGAATGTCAGTCTGCATACACCTAAGGACATATCAGAAGTACTTAAGATGATTATGGACTTTCTTATGCTTTCTAATGGTTAGTAAAGTGGTTTTAATTGATTTTCATCTGACATTGTGGTACTATCTCTCAGCTCCCTGCTAGGTTTAGATGTTTATAGACAGCTGCAAGAAATAATTATAACCTTATTTCCCTGTCCTCCTCAACTGCTTTTTATTAATGAAGTTCAGTAATCATATTTCGAAATCTGGGTTTTGCAAAGTATCTGTTAACAAGCACGGTAAGCTCGACCATGAGACTGGCTCCACATGTAAAATATTATGTAAAATAATCCAAATGTATATTACAATTTGTGGGTCATTCGTTATTACTGATAATGGCATTTATAAGGAATGCCCTGCAGGGTGCTACAAATTAAATAAATGGCTGAAAAGCACATGAGAAAATCAATGTATCAAACGTTGCAGGAGGCCATACAAGCTAATACATTAAAGTCATCTAAGGGTGGTAAATGCTTTAAATGTTACAATTGCTAGATTAAAATAATTATGACTTAATAATAGATGACATGCCAAATATTATTATTATTATCATGAAACTGAATTTCTTGACAAATCAATGCAGATTCTGACCCCTTTGCAGAGCTGTAACTAGGCATGTGTGGGTGGTGCCATCGCCCAGGGGCGCAAGCCCAAGGAGGCGCAGCAGCTACCTGGCACTGAATTAGACTGAGACTTTCCCGCAGAATTCTTTAAGTAAAGTGCTGGCCACACCCCCACATTAGGTTGGCCACACCCACTTGGCAAATGTCACTCCCATTTAGATGGGGGGCGCCAGTGCCCTGTCTCGCCCAGGGCACTAAAATGTCTAGTTACGCCACTGCCTGTAACAGTGGGTGCATTTCAGCATATATAGATGCCCCTTGGCCCTGATGCAAACCTAAGCCAGGGTCCACCAAAACCCCCCCACAATGGCTGCAAATCCTGTCCAGTAAACAATAGCCCATTCAGGTGGCCCTTCGGTGGCCGGTGTCTATCCACATTTCAAGAGGGAGTGGTAAGACGGAGATTCTTCCTGTGTGTTTTATTGGAATCAGCGATACACTGTCTTACTAGAGCTCCTCCTGTATATCGGATGTTAAGAGGTTCTTCTAGAAAAATAACTGTTCCGTGTGTGTACAGGAACTCCATGCGTTTTCTTGCACTGGATAATTACGGTCAGGTTCCCAGTAGGACATTGTTAATATGGAGGTCCTAAATCTCCCCTGATGCCCTGTGCCCAGTTGCACCTGTGAATGCAGCGATCCCTATTGTTACTACTGCACTATGTTGCCCTTTATAAATGACCCTAGATGTGTGACATAACGGAAAAGTTTGCACTTTTGCTTATCAACGGATCAAGTTGCATTGCAATCATTTTGTAAATTCTCACAAGATTTTGGCTTTTATGCTTTTTTTTAATTGTATGTGATCTCATGTAACCTATGAGTGTACAATTCTACTGTATATTTTGGCACAGTGTTAAAAATAGTTAATGATAATATTATGATTCTTTTATGATATTGCAACATCTACTTAATAGCTACTCCAAAACATAGATAAAATCATACTTCACGTTATTTCTAAACATGCCACATTGCACTGTTTCAATAAGACTTTTAAACAAAGGTATGAGGGGAATTTAACATGATCCCTTTTTCAATCAATTGTGTACATGGTAATACAATACCCTGCTTTGGCAAGAAATGGAGGTATTTATCCTTGTAATAAAATTAATAAACATTGCTGTCTATGCCACATTACAAGGGAGTTGCATACAAATGTACATTCAAGGTGATCTATAATCCTCCCTGGCGACTGGCCCCAATTCATAAACATCAACTTGGCCCATTTCTTCTGGGATAATTTTGTTTGCTCCTTAATATATTACTGATTTTCTAACATAGGCCCTGCGTACATGAGCGGTATTTAAAGCACACATGCCAACTTTCAAACTTTCATGTGACAGCGCGAAGGAGGGGGCGTGGTGCCGTTGTCGCGTCACCATAACCCCGCCCCCACTGTAAGATGATGAAATAACGGCATTGAATAGCTGGGGCTGGGTATAATGATGCAATTAAGTCATTAAGGCATTAAATGCCGTGCATTTCAGCGAATCTAGGAGGTTTGCCTACTCTTCTGGGAGTCCGGGAGGACTCCCGAAATTCAGGAGCCTCCCGGGAATTCTAGGAGAGCAGGCAAGTATGATTTTAACACCATATTCACCCACCTGGAAATGCAGCACTAACACAGCAGTGAAATTGTCAGCAACAGAAGGTGTATAAATACCACAGCATGCATGACTTTTGTCCAATACAGATCCATCAGTGATTCCTCTGCTGTGCTCAGTTAACGCTCCATGTACCTGGAGAGACGGGATAGCAATGGTCGAAGTGGGCCGGTATGTCATACTTGCCTACTCTCCTGAAATTCCCGGGAGGGTCCCGAATTTTAGGGAGAGCTCCCGGAAAAGTAGGCAAACCTCCTGGATTCGCAGAAATTCATGTCACTGAATGGAGGGGCGGGGCTTAATAGCATTATTAAGCCCCTCCCCTGCTATTCAATGCTGTGAATTTCTGCATTTTATAGTGGGGGTGGGGCTATGGTTACGCAATGACGTCACCACGCCCCCTCTTACCTCCTGCCACATGATTTCTCCCCAGGGTGAGAAGTTATATTCTGTATATTCAGTATGTGCTGGTAAGACATACCAGCACTTCTCAGGAACTGACATTGAATCAGCTCACATGCTCTGCAAGGAGCATATGATTGCAGACATTGCTGCCACAACAGCAGGTAACTATTGAGGATCGGTTATTTTTTTGTGTATGTGTGTTTGGGGTTTTTAGGGCCATTGAAGATAGTATTAATTAGTGGAGGCCGAGTTTCATCAGCGTGATAGTGCGACTGCCTGGATTTGTCAGTGTCAAATATCACACTGCTCTGTACCTTCCTGCTCTAACAGTGCCTCTTACACTGTGTGTATAGCTAGACTAGTGAGCTACTTCTTCAGGAGCCCCCTGGCATACAAGTGCTGATTTAACAGTGAGGACTATTGTTTCCTGCTCGGACTTACTTTGCACTGATTGCTGGGCACACACACTGTACTTTTGGCAACACGTTCCAGTGTCAGTATTGTGAGACTGAGATGTGCATTGGCTCTCTTTGTTCAGTAAATGCTGGAAGTGGTTAGAGGGGACTTCTGACTGGCAGGTTGCAATGCTTTCCAACTGAGAGCATTACTGGAGAAGTGCAGAGTGGGGTACACAGCACAGATTGGGGTGCTTAACACACACACAACCACTGTGCAGGACACAATGCATAAGGAATCCCATCTTAGTACAGTGCCCTCTAAACTTGAACACATAACAAATAGACTGCCCTCCTTTCCTTTTTTTTTTCACTACAAAGTTCCCCCACAGTTTTTTGTATGAAATACCCATGTACTGAAAATCCTGGAGACTCTCAATCCCTCTCTCCCTTCTGACCATTCAGTAATTAAAACTTACATGTTATTAAATATTTGCCAGCTTCTGATTCATACATTGTGTCATGAGACATAACCAAGTATATCCTTAATGACTTCTTGACACTGAAACATAGTTGAAGAGTGGAAAAACCTATGTTGCATAGCAAACAATACACATGTCAGTGTGCTCTGTATCAGTGGTCCAAGTGGGGGTGTATATGGTGGTATGCCCTACCGCCACGTCTACTGCCTTCATAGTAAAACTATTGCATTCCATTCACTTACATATTCCATACCGCCACTTCTAAATTTCCACTTTGACCACTGCGGGATAAGGGAAGGAAGGATTTACACAAATGCAGTTCATGCAGACTGTGTATGGCTCTGCATATGGGTCTAAATATGCTATTTTTCTGTGCTTTTTTTTTTAGAGTAATTTAATTCCATTTTCCCAAAAACTTTGCATCTGCCCCATTACCCTTTCTCTTAGTAACAAGTTAAAACAATACATTTAATCTAAGCAAGCAGATATAAATATTTTTTACAAGCTATAACAACCAAATTTGACATTTCAATGTGATTTTCCACCAGCCTTTGCAAGTTATACTTGAACAGGCACTACACATTTCTGCAGGGAGGTTTCTATCTTGTAAACCTGTTGCACTTGTTGTTATTAATGTCCCCATAATAAAGAATGTCTGTTCACCTGTATAACTGGGACCAAAAATAGATAACATCCATGTAGCATCCTGGTGCATAACAGCCTGCCTAGAAAAATCCTTAATTTGCTGTTATAAAGTAAGCAGGGGCCACTCAGCTGTTTCCCACTAAGCAAGGAGGGAGACCATGAGGTCCAGTGTGCACCTCCTTCCTCCTCTGATCTCAGATGTGACTTCTCTGCATTGTGCAGAGGAGGTCACATGGTGCAGAATATGTTATATGGCCCATCTGCTCTCTGCAGCTGCTGGGACCCAGAGAAAGCAAAAAATAAGAGAAAAGGACAGACAGGGCATAAAACAGGAAGAGCTGCAGTGGTGCAGGTGAACGGTCAGAAGGCCTCCTGTTGCCCATCATTGGTTTTGAGGATCCAGAGATATCTGGCCTCCTGTGGAGTAATAGTTCATTTTGATTGCTATGGAAAACATATACTGATATGCAGCTTTGGGATTATCTAGCTCATCTCTGCAGGTCTTAGCTCTCAAGATGTAAACCAGTGATGGGCACCAGATGGCCCTAGGGCATGCATGTGGCCCTCCGAGTCTTCACATTCGGCCCCCTGCTCCTTCCTGCTTTATTGTTAAGATTCTGTTGTTATAGCTTGTACACTTGTTTAAAATGCCTGCTGATATGCTATTACAGATAGGTAGATCTTTCTTTGATTAAATGTGTCGTTATAAGTTATTACTGAGATTAATGGTAATGTGCGGTACTTTTGAAGGTTAGAGGGCAAAAACATGCAGCCCCCGAAGAGTTTGATTGCCTATAATTGATGTAAGCAGTAGATTATGCAACTATGCTGCAGACAGGGAGACAGTGAAGTGGTGTAGGAGTATGGTGGGTAGAAGGAGTTGGAGGTGTATGATTAAGAGAAATGGGCAAATGGGATAAAGGGTGAAGGAGCAAGGAGAGTAGGAGGGATAAATATAGGTAAGAAGAAGTGTAAGAAGAAAAAACAAAAAGGGAGGAAAAAGATGAAAATAAAAGAAAGATAGGAGAATGAAGTATGGGAATAAATATAGATACTATAAGGACGTAAGACAGGGATGAGGCACTAGGTAGATATGAGTTATGATGGCACAAATTAAGAAGTTTAACGTCTGTAGTAATAATGATAGGAATAATGATATGAATAAAGATGTAAGTGAGGATCTAAAATAGATAAGCTATATCTAATAAAGAAGGTTTGGGTAAATGGGAAGTTTATAGTAAAGGGAGGTAGATAGAATGTAAGTACAGATATGAATTAAAGTAATAGATGAAAAAATAAATATAATACGGATAATTCATAAGCTTGATAAAATAAAGATAGAAACACAAATGACAGCAAATAAAAGTAAATTAAACTGTATATTTGTTATATCATTGAATGAGTAAGCCATTACTCGAGACAAAACATGCTTTAAAACAATTCCCACACAGCTGACCACTACAGACGTACGCCTGGATGTAAGTATAATTGAGGGCCTTAAACTAAACGTAACTTGCACTTGTGTCCTTTAGTTGGATGTCCAAATCTAAAGGAGGCCCATAGGTGCATGCAGGCAGCAGTTAGTGATGGCTGTGCCATAGATTAGCTCTGTGCCCTACTTCACACATAGTATTCTCACAACTATAAAACAGTTAAGAATTTGTGAGAGCAGTGGGAAATTACATGGCAGTGCCAAGGAGTGCCATCACACAAAAGGAAGGGTGGTTTAGCAGATCTACTAAATACCATGTCTGGGCATTCGCTGGACCCAGTCAGTTCAAATGTCATTGCTGTTGCCATCTCCATTTCTCCTCCACTGCCTATTTGGTGGTGCAAGGTCCCCCTGTGAGGGAACATGGCGAAACACTGTTCGGTATCTGTTTTCAGCAGCGAGCATGATACTATAAAAGAACAGCATTCACACAGCTAGTCCAAGCTCATGAATGGTCCCAACAGTGCCCATGTAGTCTTTTCTAGGGCCAGAGAAGGAATGAGGATTGGTTAGGACAAATGCCGAATGACAGATATGGTTGACATTAGCTGACTGTTTTAAGATCTCTACAGTGATTGGCTCATGTTTGGTGCCTCCGCTTACCACTGTCTCTCCTTATTACAACCGAGCCACACCACCATTATACACACAGAAATGCAGGTCACCTTACAAAAGCCATTTGTACTTTTATCTAATGACAGTTACAATTGTTATTGTTTCCCTATGTATCAAATGTTCTCTGTACTCTCTTAGGGGCATATTCAATTGTCCGAGATACTTGCAAAAGTAACGCGGCGTTAAGAGTATTACCGGTATTACGGTAATTCTAAGCCGGATTACAGCTCGCAGCGCCCTGAGCTGCACAGTCTTTTTTCAAGTCTTTTTGCGCAGGGGAAAAGACAGTGGATCCCTCCACACAACAAGGAACGCCCAAGAAGTGCAACCTCTGCACTTTTTGTGCCTCATTTAGAGTAGGACGCAAAGTCTGTTTAAGAAGTGTAGGAGTGGGAGTGTGCCGCAGCTTGGTAGGGTATTACGAGTGGCAAGCAACCCCAGTTGCGTCCCACTCTTAATACCCTATCGAGCTGCGAGCAGTTCCTGCAGCTAGCTAAAGCTTGCGCCACCTAATTCCTGACGCACAGCTTTAGCCCTGTTTTGACGTGTGTTCCGTCTACGTCTCACTGCGACTAGGATGTATTTACATGGTCACGCCTTCACAATTACGCATTCCTCCCATTCTCACGTAGTGAGTCGCAAGCTGTCGCAAGTGTTAATTGCGTCCAAGATGCAGGCGGATTTGGGGCTTTCTGCACATGCGTGGTAGTGTTTTTTGGTTAGATGCGCCTAAAACGGACTTTGCGTCCGACTCTAAATGAGGTCCTTTATCTTGATTCAATAGTCTATCTCTGAAAAAGGAAGTTTACTTTCTGCACTGCGTCATAAAACTAGATGCACCACTACATTTACTCCGTATTGTGCTGTCAGCCTTTGCAAACAATTGCTCCTCCTCAAATGAACTCCAGTATGTCTAGCTGAAATGATCAAGAAGCAGCAAAACTCATAAAGTTGTCACAGGGTTTAGTGGACTCTCATATTTTTCAATGTTGATGCTGACATCTATTTCATTTTACCTCTTCTATAGGAATGATTGGAACAACGCTAAATATATTCCATTATTTCTTTAAAAAAGAAAATATACAAAACAATGTTTGGAAATTGTGCCTAAATTGCAGTTATATTTAACACATAATAATATTTTTTTTTAGCAATGTACAATATTTTTTTTTAGCAATGTATAAATGTAACAAACCCGAACCTGTCAAAAGCAATCTGCTCCCATTAATTCCCAGTAGTACTATATTTTAGCCCAACCCTCTCTACTGAGAGTGAACAGTCATTAGCATGACAAAACAGGCTGGTTTCTGGCTTGTGAAGGATGAACCCTCATTACTAATATGAATAGTACTGGACAACTCAGAGTTCAAAGGTTAAGGCTGGGATCTGTACTATTAATTATGATTTCTTATAACATAGCTGAAGGTATGAAATAGGCAGCGTTTTTGTGCCCATAAACATGGCGATTTGTGGCCATATAGGTCTTAAACAATCTAGTTTGCTGTCCAAATCACAGCTTGTGCACACATAGAAAAGGACAGTTTATAACCTTCAGTTTGTTAAACCACTGACTCAGTTAATATACTGAAAGCAATTGAAGATAATTTATACTGACAGTACAATACAACAATACTTTTTATTTTTACCGAGCCATGAATGTAGGCATTTACTGACACATGAATATTATGCTAAAATGAGTCCAATATTAAAACTAGAGGTAGCAGGAGTTATTGGATCCTAGACAGTGTAAAAGTCAGGCAATTCTCAGCGGTTTTACCAAACCTGTAACTTTCCAGTTGTGCTGGGTAGGACATAGTCAGGATTGCAGTTCCATTATAGCTGGAAATGATAGGTTCCTTTTCTTCTGGTGTAACAGTTAATTATCTATAAAATAACTCTGAAGCCATTGATGTCTATATAATAATTTCAGGAAGCTGTTAAATTGTCAGCAAATTTTTTGATAGTAAAAACATTTGTAAGAAAACAACGGAGATGGGTAAATATTTTGCCATTTTCCACATTTTACAGTTTATATAAGTAACGATTGTGAGTGTATATGTGTATATATATATATATATATATATATATATATATGTGTTTATATAAATATGTATATATGTGTTTATATATATATGTATTATATATATTTATATATATATATATATATATATATATATATATATACACATATAATTATACATGCATATATATATATATATATAAATATACATGTGTGTATATATATATATATATATATATATATATATATATATACATATATAAATATGTATGTATGTATGTGTACATCTATAAATATGTGTATATATATATATATATATATATATATATATATATAGTAACCTGTGTATTACAGATATAAAACAATAGTTTACACACTGATTCCTTCAGTCGTTTCAAATGTTGGTAATTAAACTCCTTTGTATATAATGTACAGTATGGTCACCTAATCAGTAATAAGATTAGTATACAAGCTGCCTCTTCTAAAATAAAACAATTCTGCTCAACTCCAGAAATTTCTGTTCAAAATGATGAAAATACATACAAGTAGCTGAAATAGGAAACTTTTTTCTACATTTTAACTGTATGTTTCCCAGAAATAACTAATATAATTTACCTGGCTGGGTACGGAGACTTCTTCTTTCAGTCTGCAGTAGTAAGTGGGAGAAGTACCTCTACTGACCTCTTTGCAAATCCTCAGATTTTGTTAGACCTTGGACCACACCCCTCTCCTGCATAGAGGTGTGGCCACATTATTCAACACACAGCATCTATCTTACCCACATAGCCTACTAAAGACACTTCCTACTTGGCTGTGTAGCTACACTGTATATACATACATATTGATTATTTACATGGGCTATCCAGTCAAACAAGAACCAAGTACTTTGCTAGAATTGTACACAGATTAAAAAACAAGGTGCATGAATAATAGTTAATTAACAAGCTAACATAATACAATGGTATTCCAAAAATGCTATTATAGCTTAAACATACAAGCAAATAAAATCAAAATAGTATCATACCACTATTAGTCAGAATTTGTAAAAAAATCTTATTTGGTTGCACAGGATAGATAACATCTCATATGAAAACTTGGATCACACACCTTGGGTCTGATACTGAGCTGTATACATGCCTGTTTGCGTAACATAAAATCTGCATAGTTGTACTGTGCATGCCCACAAAACAAGCCTCTGTATATTGGTGTAAGCAGAGTTGTAGTAACTACACTTGTGATAGCTTGTGACTGGGACGATGGAGGGAAGGGGTGGTTTAATGTAGCCCAAATACAGCAAGAGCGTGTTCACGCAAATGTCGCTGAGGCAGACCAAGCTATTGATTGGCTAATTGTGAGCTTACCTCTGAAGCTGATAGGTGCTTTTCATTCTTTGTGCATATATTACAGGATATTGTGGACATATTTATTTTACAAAATTATTTTGTTTGCTATTTTCATTGGTGCATGTGCTGTACTATATTGAGCCTAATAATTAATGTGTTTTTTGCTATCAAAACAAATGTTAACAAACCTTTTTGTGAACATAGGACCTAGTTGTGTTGTGGGCTTATGTATGCTTGATGTATACCTTGTGGATATGCTACAGGTGCAGAGCTGGACAGAGCTTCGGATGCCTAAGACTCAACGTATGGTTGTAAATACGCTATTTTTTACAAGTGGCTCTTTTGAGCGTAAACTACACACAACCAACTGCATCCAACTCAGCATCAGGCCCATAGTCCCATGTGTAGCCATTCATATACAATTAAAAAGCATTTATCTTTCTTTTTGCTCTCTTTATTTTCCTTTTACATATAAACAGCATGAGACATGCAACTGGAAAAAAATCTTCAGGTTTACGGATTTCTCAAACACTGCAAAAGAAAACATATGCTGCAGACATATTTCGATAGTCAATTTCTTTCTAATTAAACAGAGAAAGAAAAAACCCTTTATTAAAATAACTTTATTATCCAACTTATGCTACCTCTCCGAGTGTGGTGTATATTTTACAACATGCATAAGGGGTAGCATAGTTAAAAAGCAAACAAAAAAAAGAAATGAAAAGCGGAAGAGCAGGCAGGGGCTGGCTGGCAATTTTTTGCCCAAGGTGTGTGAGACTCTGCTGAGCAGCCTGTTAGGGACATTTTAAAGGAAAGAATACAGGTACCCCAGTGACCCAGCCCAAGGTAGCCCAATATGGGACCAGACCGGGTGGCAGCTGACCCCCGCGCCCCAGCCCCTGGGGGCAAGTAAGTAAATGTCTCTGTTCCTTCCAGAAGTAAAAAGGGGACCAGGTTTATGGATGGGTGGCGGAAGGCAGAAATGTTGGGGGAGGAGAAGGTACAAGTGGAGGGCCACAGAAAAAAGTTGTTAAGGCCACACAGAGCTACCTGGTAAGGACCCTCCATGAAATGAGTACCAGTTTTTCCAAACTTCATGGAATTTATGATGGAACGTACTTGTCAGGCCAGTAATGTATTCCATTAAGACGCTGGACCAGATGTGATTCTTTTCAACCTCTATTGTTAGTGCTTCTCTACTCTACCAATTCTGAGTAATTTGGTGTCTTGCTGCATTACATATGTATAGTATATATTTATCCTGCAATTGACTAATAGACCAGTCCATGTGATTATTCTGTGAGTATTTTGTGCCGATATATTTTAGTTTTTGGGCATGCGCACCAGGTATTTTTTGAATGTACCCTATAGCCCGGGCCTTTACACATATATATCTGTAATCTATCACCGCCTTTGCAATTGTAAGTGCCATGGCTTTCAAAAGGTGTACCATCACTTTAAGCAGTTTGGATTGGATAAAATGGTGGATTTAGAGCACATTATAAAAAGAATGAGTGAGCTAATTGGTACTTATGTTCTAGTTCAGTAGATAAGGCTAATCTAAATGTTCCCAGTATATGGTAATCTCCAGCTCCCATCCTGGGTGAATAAAACATTTTACTAGTTCCTGAAGGAAACAGATGGTGGTGACTCGGGGGAAGAATATTTTGACAGATGTAGGCTTCCATTCACTGGTTCCCAATCTCAACAGTACACGCTGCAGTGGGAGCTTGTAGAACCTCCAAAATACCCGAGGAGAGGAGAACGTTCTCTATATTGATCCAACACTTGGGGGTAAATTTATCAAGTTGCGAGTTTGAAAAAGTGGAGATGATGCCTATAGCAACCAATCAGATTCTAGCTGCCATTTTGTAGACTGTACTAAATGAATGATATCTAGACTCTGATTGGCTGCTATAGGCAACATCGCCCTTTTTTTAAACCCGCAGCTTGATAAATTTACCCCTTGGTGTTTAGAGGGAGATGTCAGAATAGTAATGGACTGATTGAGTAGCCCTCTAATATTTTTGAAAGAAAGAGTGATCTAGCCCCCCCTGCTGGCATGGGTTTGGCCAAGATTGACCTTTAAATCATGGTCCTTCCCCCAACCTTGATATATCTTTTCAGTAGAGCCTGTAAAGTTCCATTTGTTATTCTTATGTGGAGAGATTAGAAAAAATAAATGATGAGAGATAGGACATCCACTTTAATAAAATTGATCCTACCCACAAGGCGTATAAAGGCTCCATCTGACCAAATCTTGGTTGATATTAGTTATGATTGGGTGATAGTTTGCTCTATAAAGATTATCCTAGTGTTTGTTGATTTTCACGCCGATGTACTTTACCGACTCGTGTCTCTAATAGAATAAAAACTTTCCAGGAGCTTCTTCATATGTTCAAGTAACTGTAAGAGTTATGCTTCAGATTTGTGATAGTTTACTTAATGTCTAATTTTAGTTGATAGTGGTTCAATTATGAGAATACCAACCAAAAGTGATAGATGTCAATCTTGCCTTGTCCCAGTCCTTGATTGATTTGGATATCAAACCATTCATCATTACCAAAGTGGATAGGTTATAAAAGATAGCACCTTAATAGCATGCAAAGATTATCCTTGAACTTCATTTAATTCTAGAATATGGATCATAAAAAGCCATGGTATCCTGCATATTGCTTTCTCAACAAAAGGGTCAGCATCAGGGAAGATTGACCATCCGTCACCAGCGATTCAGGATGAACCCAATTTGGGGGTAAATGTATCAAGCTCTGATTTTTTTCAGTGATTTTAAATTGCTGCAAATCGAAATAACTGGCGATTTGAAGTGCAAAATCGCCAATACGTATTAAGTAGCGATTTTTAGTCTGATCTTCAAAATCGCTGTTCATGTCTCGCGATTTGTAGTGGTTTCAAACTCCCCCGTGTTTAGTGGAAAATTGCCATTTTAAAACCAATACTCATTTCTGATTGGTTGCAAGTTTTACATGCAAAACTCTGGCGATTTTAGCCTTACTAATATTATATAAATATAAAAAAAACCCTTGCGCTGCCAGCCTACTGCTGGTTGCATGAAAATTTGGGAAAAAATTGCTTTGGGTCCCCCCAATCTCCATGTAACCAGCACTAGGTAAACCTGCCGGGGTGGGTGGTACTATAGCAGAGAGACACGCTGCAGGGAGTCCCCCTGACATAATGACAACCAACCCCAGGTTGTTCAGCACTGGGCTGGAATCCCAAAGGAGTGGGGTCTGCAAAAAAAAAGTGTGCCCCCCCCCCTCTAGGAACACTCAGCCCAGTTCTGAAATCACTAGTGCTCTTCCTACACACCTGGGCGGTGGGTGTAGGGTAATAACGGCAATGAAAAGTAAAAAAAATAAAGAAAACACCATTTTTATTTGTGGGACTAAAAGTCCCAGCCAGCCTGGGCTGCCATTAACAGTGTGGACATACTGGCATACCTATGGCAGCCAGGGCATGCTGGCACTTGGAGAACCACAAGTGCCAACATGCCCTGACACCCATGGCTTACTGCAACCTGTAGGTCCATAAAAAATGTAAAATAAACCACCACACCTTCATTCAAACCACATAGATTTAATAAAAATAATAAAACCCCAAAGATTACATACAAAACCCTCTTTATTACCACATTATTTTATTAAAAATAAAAAATCCCCAAATACTCACCAATGTGATGTCTTCATCTGTTCCCAGCAGCTTGCAATCCAAATGGTCTTGTAACCCATGTCCAAATAAATTGTAATTACAAATAAGGTCCATGAAGATGTCTCAAAATAAATTGTAATTCCAAATAGTCCGTGCTTGAAAATGTCTTGCTATCTTCTGGTCACAAGGACCCCATTTTGTAAATCCACAAGACATAAAAAATGTCTTCTTATCTTCTGGTCATGATGACCCCATTTTGTAATCCATCTGGAACATGCTTGAAAGAAAAAAACAAACCATGTGGACGACGTTACTTTGCTTATGTCTAACGCAAGCAGCCCGACGCTAATGAGAATAACAGAGCCACAAGCGCTCTTTATAGTATATATTTTCATTCCTGTGGCCAACATAAACACCTGTGCCCTGTATTAACCGCTGCCTGCACCGCTTTCCCATCAATGCAGCCGTCTCTAAGGAATAGGCTGCCCACCACCAACTGACCCTAGAAGCTCTGCCAAACAAGTATAGTTTTGCCCAAATAACAAAACCAAACATGTGTCCGTGAGGTGAACCCCATCTTGCCTAAAGAGGTAAGTGTGATTGAATTTAATTGCTGGATGAGGAATTGACCAACCTCCTGACCCTTTCAAAAATTTTACAACAGCACGATTAACCTGCCTTCTCATGTTGCCCATTGTCAATCCGCTATATGTACCCCTCCAAAATAAATGGGTAATAATATCTGACCATCCTATTTTCATACAGGGCCAGCTATCACTGAGGAACTTAAGATCATCGATGATTCGACAATTTAGGCCAATCGTTTTCCCCTTACTCCAAGATGTATAATCAAAATGTCGGGGGCTTGGCTTGTGGCTTTTTTTATTTTAACAATAATTTTTTAAAAATTAGACAACACATTCCCCTCCTACCAATCCATTGTACATTCACCGGAATGGGGCACTTAGACGTATCCTGCGCCGATGGGTGCTTGGCAGCCAAGTAAACAAAAGAATGCCCAAAGACCCAAACTCATAGGAGCGCTGTGTCCAAATCTGTAAACAAAACAATATCCCCAAAATCATTATACATCTAATACTTGTCATAAGGGTCACCAACTTAACAATTAGGACTCACAAACATAAATGAACAACACAAATAACATTGACGCATTTTGCTGTTGGACCGCACACATCTGCAACATTGCCATACAACAAATATATTTGGGGAAGACGTCAAGGGAAAAGGGAGAAGCAACCCATATGAGGGTAACAATCTTACAAAACCTCAAAGTTGCTCATGCTAGGAGGTCCTTATTTTGAGGAAAAATAAGGAAATCCCTTCATGCCCCCACTTCCAAAAGTGATGAGCGGACAAACCCTGAGTTGTTATAATGGGAGAGATGATTAGAATTTGTTGGATCTAATATATTTTTTGTAAACGGAGGATTTCCAGCCGCCAACCGTTTGATGAACTCCACGGAGGAACCTTCTACTGCCACAAAGGTTGCTGCAGCAATTCTGACTGAATGTATACCGAAGGTAGGTGGGTCTAAACCCATACCCATACTGTCCGGCACTTCTGTTTGCTGTCATCACGACTTCTTTTCCTCTAAATTTAAAGCGGCAATGTTGGGTTAATTGTTTAAACACTTAAGCTACGGGGGCCCGACATTGCCGCTTTAAATTTAGAGGAAAAGAAGTCGCGATGACAGAAAACAGAAGTGCCGGACAGCTCTTGAGTCAAAATCAGTTGCGGTCAGCATTTTCCCTCATCGGTGATCTTCAGAGTCGCTTTAAAGGTAGGTCTATTAATATTGCCATTGCATTGGAAGGCATCTGTCCATGAAGAAACCGTCCGTGGTACGACATCCCATATAACGGAAAGCTGATGGGTGTAAAGGCAGAAGACGAAAAGCCAAATTAATGCCAACTTTTGCCAACAATGATCCGGGCCCATACTGAATCTCTAATCTAAGCGAAACACTCAAAATCTAGATATACCACCTTAGCATGTTGGGGATAAATGGCATAGTTCACTGAATAGCCATCTGGGAAAGACAAATGCTAAATGAAACACACCTATCCTGGGTTTTTATTAGGAGCTACTCCTACTGGAGAAACCACCATATACACCAAGGGAGGTGAAGGGAATGGACCGCAAATACGACCTAATTGAATTGATTTTATTAAACAAGATATCCAGATGTTGGTAAGCCGATTTCAAAATCCTACTTGCTACTATATTTAAATCTCCAGAAATTGTCAAACGAAAACCTTCCTTGAAACCGTTTAACAAAAATTTTGCCGCTTCTCTATCAGGGTATATAAGGAGCCATCGAGACATGGCCTCCACAGAAACCAGGCTTGGAGCTCTACTTATGAGGAGCAGGTTGAGTTGTCTTCTTAGGGGGCTGGAAACCAGCTCCTCGGCTGCAGTTTTTTGCAGGCTGTCGCCCTCCACATCATAGGCATGCATGTTTTGGGTTTTTTTGTTTTTTTTATTGATCTCACTTGTGACAATATGCATGTATATACATACAACAGTGCATTGGAATATATATATATATGTCTTCAACACAATCAAAGCTATAGTGACAACATCATGAACATCATGATATACAGCTATATCAAATACAATGTAAATTGTATACATTTCTAAACCACAAGGGACCCATGATAGACCACTGCTCTCATCTCACATCATAGCCCAAAAGTGTAACGATTTGTAGCACTCGCAATACCTCATAGTAATTTATACGAAAATAGGAGGATCTCTAGCCACATTTCGGAGTTCATACCAAGCTGTGTTTTGGAGAAATCCTCATTTTCTAAGTTTGGTAGCAACATGGAGTGTATTAAATAGCTTTATCACATGTCAAAAAACTTTTCAACTTGATTTTCTTTATCAATTAGTGTCTCAACCAGATCAATTTTTAATCTAAAGTTAAGTTTTTCTTTGAACAGGGAAATGGGAGAAGTTGTTGTGTGCAGCCATAGGTGTAAGATAGACTTACGTGCAGCACCACTGATGGCTAATAATAAACGCCTACCTCCCTTTGATATCTTCTGGTTAGCTGAAGATTTCCTAGTATGGCCCATTCAGGCGTAAATGGAAATTAGTTTAGCAAAGAATTTTCTGCATAACATTTTACTTGAAGCCAAAATGGGCGGATCAGGGGGCATCCCCACAGACAATGGTGGGTCAAGTATGTACCATGGTTAATATTTAAGAACATCTCAGTATACATTTTAGCCAATATCAATTTACATGATTACTTAAAGTATTAAGTAATATTTTTGCAGTAAGATAAGGGAAATGTATCAGCCACTGCGATATACCTGCATGTGTGGTAGAGTAATCTATCACCTCCCTCATCATTCTATAATGAATAGTGGTATACTGGCGCTTAGGAGTAGGTGAGAAAAGTATAGGGTCTAGGGGGCTGCCCCAATCTACATCTGAAAACATTCGAAGGACTCCTTTAATAAATTGCTGGGCCTGCAAGAATGCCATCGGATAGGCTTGCACAGCTTCCTATTTACTTGATGCCTCTAGAAATGTCATGGGTCTCCTCTCTCGCTTATTAACCAATTGGGAAATAATAGTAACCCCTGCCGCCCGCCATATTGTGAATGGATAACTTGCCGTTCCGCTTTGAAAGTTTGAATTATATATTAAAGATAAATGTAATGAGTTATGTGCATTGATACCATGTTTATGATGCAAGATGCACCATATATTTTGAGTTGTCCACAAAAATGGAATATCCCTAACTTCACCAGGGATCTCTTGATCAGAAAGGCGTAGCAAGGTCTTCAAGTCAAGATTTGGGGTAAATTGATGTTCTAAGTGCATATTAGTGTATATACTTTGATCACACAGCCAATCCTGTAGATAGCGGAGCATAGCTGCCTGATTGTACATTGCTAGATTTGGAAAGTTAATGCCTCCGTTAGTGCCATACTGTTGCAGTTTATGCAGACTGATTCTAGGTCTATGCCCTTCCAAATAAATTTTCAGTACAAGAAATTTAAGTGTGTCAGATCTTGTTGTGTTAATAATAATGGTAAACTTTGAAAAAGGTAAAAAGAAACCATTTTGATAAAGTTCGCCCGCCCTGTATAGGATAGAGGGAGACTACTCCAGCCCTCCGACTCAAACTCCACATCTCTAATTGCTTTTGTGAAATTAAACTGATATAGACGCGATGGAAGCTTGGAAATTTGTATACCCAAATATGTAAATTGATGGACTGCCGATCGTAATCCCATGGAACGACCCCAAGCAGGGCAACTCAATCCTGCTTTAAGATATAGGGCTGTGGATTTATCCATGTTTATCTGAAAGCCTGATACTCTGCTGAATTCCACAACTCTCCCCAGGATTGTGGTAAGTGTATGTTGCGGATTGGAAATATAGAGGAGTAGATCATCGGCAAATGCCGAAATTTTCATAGACTTAGTACCTATCTGTATGCCCTGAAAAGTGTTCCAGTTTTGTGACGTTCGAAGAAGTGGGTCCAAGGCTAGGTTGAAGAGCAGCGATAAGAGAGGGCAACCCTGACGGGTACCTCTCTCCATGACTACCATCTCACATTTAGAACCATTCAATAGTATTGCAGTTGTGGCTTCGGTATAAAAGTATTCTATCATTTGGATTAATGGTGGGTTAAAGTCTCTAGCCCTCAGGACTGCATACAAGTGAGGCCAAAGTACTGTATCAAAGGCTTCATTAGTGTCCAAACTCACCAGCATACTAGGAACGTCTACATGCTGAGATGCTGATATAACAGGGGCGATATTATGTTGTAAAATGTTGTAATACTCTGCCGAAAAACCATCCGGTCCCCGAGCCTTACCAGATTTTGACCCTTTAATCGCGGCATTCAGCTCAGCCATAGTAATTGGGCTAGCTAATATGGCTCTTAGGCATGCATGTTTGAACTTACATTGAGTTCCCTTTGTGCACTGCGATATGCAAAATATTTATTTCCACCAGTAAAAACCTGGTCTAACCTGCCGAGAAAGGACTGTCTCTCCTTGCTTGCCCTGTGGCTTGGCTAGACATATAAGCCTGCTGCACAGCTACCCAAATCTCAATGTTTTTAAAACCAAAAGGGAAACTGTCTTACGCTGGATCTCATATCCCTTAAAATGGCCATGTTGGAAACGCGCACCATATCTTTGCTGCTTTGTGCTGACTGCTATGTACATCCTAAACGTCTGCTCGATCTGCACTGGCCACTTGATCTAATGTGTGATTTAAGCAAGCGCATGATTTTACAATAGCGCTGCCCTGGATCTGATGAGTGTTCTTCTGTACTAATGATATCATAACCACTCGAAAACTCCTGCACAACATCATGTTAGACAGTCTCACTGAACGATCTTGCGCCAGAAACCCCAGCAACTGCTCCAGTCTCTTCCTGTTGTGACAGACCAGGAACATCCTCTGTTTTTTGCTTACCATAATTTCCAGCCACTGTGATGGATTCTGCCGTCTGTGATACTGAAACATTAACAATGATAGAATCTGGCCCTTCATGAGGAACCATCTGTAAATTGTCACTGCTGAGTGCTGCTACTTTGTGTATGTGACCACCCAGGGGAGGGCTGGCAAATTTTAGCCCGGGGGGAAACACTCGACTCAGCAGCCTATTAGGAACATTTTAAAGGAAAAAAATGCCTAGAGACCTAGCCCAAGGTAGTCCACTTTGGGACCGGCCCGAGTGGCAGATGCCCCTCTGCTCTCCAACGCACCTTGCCCCTGTGACTGCCTATATTTTTGTGGTCTAATCGCAGCATGAGTCGATTGTATAAATTGGTTCAAAACACCCTGAGAGGCTGTGGTAACACTGTATGGGCCAGGGGAGGAAAATCTACTCACTGTGGCCATTGGGAAACCCTGGCCTTGACATCACCCAGCGTGAACTGATTGCTGCTGCCAATAATTTATAAGCAAAAGGCTCGGATATGTAACAGGATTACTAGATGAGTGTAAAGAAGAAGAAAAAACATTCAGACCCCAAGTGGGGAAAAATTGTGTAATAGCACAAGGCTCTTGAGATATAGGCACATTTTGCGCAAATAACGCCGGTGGAAAAGGGTATTGAATGGAAAATATTCCCAGTAGGGTGGGAAAACCAACCTTGCTGACCTAAATTGTGTGTACCATTAAAACCTCAAACAGGTTGTGTTAACGGGAAAGGGGCAGCTTAAATTGTCTGAACAAATGTCCCCTCAGCAGGCATAACACTTGTGGAACCCAAATGTGTGCTTATGGGAATGGGAGTGACGAAAGACTGAATCACTGCCATGGGTACTTAAATAGGTAGTTGAGATGGGTAAACAATGCTGGAGGAGCAAAAAGAGGAGTGGGAAGAAGGATGATGTGTTCTAGGTGACATAGTGTTATTGGGAACTGACGAGGGCTGTGGGTTGCTGTATAAAGGGTTGGCAGGAGGGTTATAAGCTGATAAACGTGTGCTCTGAGAAGTACTTTATGCAGGGGGAATTGTCACAGTTTGTACAACATCTTGACCTTGCACTTGAGAACCCTGCACAAGTGAAGGGTTAGATGTGACAGTTGAAACCTACCTGGGATGTGGATGCGCTTGACAACGCTTGATGACACTGTGTATTTACATATGCGCTGTCCATGGAGTTAACCATGCTCATCTGAACATAATTTCTCATAGGGGTGGAGGGGTTAATTAACAAAGATATATTTTCTCCCGCGTTGGATGTTACCGGTATGTTTAAAATGTCTGCCTGTACTGGGGGGGTGGGGTGCGGGGGTGGAGCCAATGTGAGCGGGAACAACCGTTGGAGCTCTGGTATCTGGCTGACTACTAACTGACGGGGAAGCCAGCTGGCTTTCCCGTCACAAACGGGTATGATTCTCGATCCAGGGGAGACCGAAAAGGATCCTGGATCCCTCTGCCTGTGATACCGTCAGCTAGGAGTGCCTCTGTGCTGCCGCCATCGCATCTGCCAGCACTGTGAAGAAGTGGAGGGATGGGAGGGGGGATCACTCTCTTAGCGGGCTTTACTTGGTCTAGTACCGGCCCTCGTCGTAAGGTCAAGTTTTATAATAATAAAAAGACATCTATAGGTGCCTGGAAAGGGGTGGTGTGTTACAAATTTGGCCATGAGAGAAGCTTCTACTCTCTGAGGCGACCATTAATCCAGAACTTATTTCTAACAAAACATTTTATCAATGTAGAAACATATAACAACAATAGCCGTCTAGTGGTTGAGCCAGACTATGCATTACAGAATGACCTTTGACATGTGTTACCTTAGTTAAGAAATATAGACATAGGAGGCTTCCTTGGTGGTCATTTAAAAAAAATTTTTATTGAAGTAAACTAATTTAAGTGGTGGAGAAGAAGAAAGCATGACTAATCAGCTAGCAGCCATTCCTCACACCAAAATGATGACGTTCAAAAACTTTTATGAAATGCTTTCCGTCACACTGAGACTTTTCTGAACTAAAAACACTGGTCAATCAAGCAAATTCAAAGCTACAACCAACAATTAGGGACTGGGTGGGAGGGGAAATCTCCAGTGACAAGAAGAAAGAAGAACACAACCTATGATTAAGATTATAAAACCTCCCCAGCTCATGCCGTTCTCCTAACCCCCTTCTGATTGGCTATCACCTGCTATATACAAACATATTGGCATATTAATTCTTGCAAGGCCCCAAATGCAGACTCTGCCACAGCCTGGGCGCTTACACACCTTTGGGCCGATTACCTGCTCTCAATTAGCTATATAAATTGTAGACTTTAAAATGACATATAACAGTTTAATATGACTATTGATAATATAAACTTACAAAATTAATAACTTTTTAGTATGTGACTGATCACCTAAACAGCAAAATAAATATTTTAATTTTAATTACTTTTGATCTATGTTTAGACTAATAATTAATAGACCCAGAGACTTCCCCGGACTATTTCTAATTCAGATTTAAAGGAATCATCAAACAGTATTCCCTGATCTAAAAGCACTAATAGAGTAAGACATGTCCTAGAAGCTGCATTCCTCAGCCATGAGACCTTGAGGCAACATTATTTGCTGGGCATATTTCCCAGAAGTTTCCAGAAAAATATTTATAATAGATATTTAATTAAAAATAAGAAACAAACTAAACCGGTTTCCTAGAGTCATCCGGCTATGAGACATTTAAACTAAGATATCTTTCTGTAAATAGGGTAACCTTGACATCTCTCTGGTCCAAAGGTGTTCATGTTGGGATAATATGTGCCTCCACAGTCAGACGTTTTATCTATTCGAAGAGTGATCAAGAAATAGAGTTCCAGCTGCTGTTTGATCTAATATGACTGATTTTGATTTTCCCAGTACGGAAGTCTCTGTAATCACTTACATGAGAGGTTCCAGCAGGCTTTCTACAGAAACAAAGCTGATTTTTCAGAGTGCCCCTTAAGTGAGGCAGGTACCTCGTTGCCCAACAGCAGGTTTGCTTGCCTTGGGTGCCTAATTTTGTGTAACGGCGGCAGGACACAGACTAGGCTGCAGCCATATCCTTATTTTCCAAGTCCCGGGGAAGATCCGGATTGTTAACATCTTTGTGTCCCTGGAGTTCAGGAAGGCCTAATCTTTCCGTCCATTAAGCTTTGGCTGGATTAGTTGATTTTGAAGGATTTCTATTTATTTTAATTGTTTTTTAGATTTTATGGGGTTAAGGCACTGCTCAATTTTTTTTAGGTATAAGTCCTTGCAATAGCATTATTTTTGTTCAATGTATTTTTGAATTATGGAAAGGAGATGTTCGACTAAATGTATTATTTAATATTAAACACCCTCCCCATAGATTTAAAATGGCAGTCTAAGGACCTCTGCTATTTTTTGCACCCACCCCCAATTTTAGTGTTGGACTGGAACATATAAGGCTCAACAGGAGAAATGTGTGTTTGTAATCGCTGAAGGCGTGTAAGCCTTATTGTATATTTGAAAGTATATAAACGGCTATTTGTTAACAGTAAAAAAAAAAATATGATATAATAATATTTCTGTTTTCCTCTTTTCTCTTTTTCTGTTTTGTCTCTTTCTGTTCACTGTACTAATGGCAGCCCCTTCTGATGAAGCTTCCATTGTGTTATATAGTTACTGTGGCCGTGTCACTCACAATCACAATATTAGTCCCTCTTATGCTACGGGTGCCCTGTAGGACCAATATTGTGTCAGTGGATTACAAGCACATATCAAATAATACCTGAGGCAGCCACTTCAGTCAAAATCATAATATTGATCCTCGAGGACTTCTGTAGGACCAATACTTTTCTATTAATGGGGTGGCTGCATAAATTACAGCTAGTCCAGTCAGATCATTCAATAAAGGTCCGGCACATAGATGACTGCTAGATTTGTCTGGTTTTTGTCTGCTGGTTTTGGAGTTATTATATAAAGAATTACAAAAATCATAAGCATTTTAAAATATTCAGCACTTTTACTAGAGATGTTCACAGCCCTCCCCCATGTTCTGGTTTAGCTTTTGGTTTTGGATCTGGATTAACTTCGTGTTTTGGTTTTGGTTTGGGCAAAACCACCCTTGCGTCTTTTGGTTTTGGTTTTGGAATCCTATTTTTTTCTAAAATATCAATTTTTTTGCTAAAATCACATCATTTTGCTTTTTTTCCCCCTACATTATTATTAACCTCAATGAGACTAATTGCAAGTAATTTACAGTCAATTTTGAGCACCTCACAGGTCACAATATTATTTTGATACACTTTCATACAAAGACTGCAGTAGTTTGTGCCAGTGATAAGAAGAAGGCCATTGTCATACCTGGGCATAAGACCAAAAAATCCACCTCTTATGTGTGGAATTCTTTTTACACAAATCCTGACAACAGTTTTCTAGCCATTTGTAGCATTGTAAAGCCACAGTCAGTAGAGGTAGGGACCTTAACCATATAGGAACCTCATCCATGTAACGCCAGTTGAAGCGAGTTCATGGAAAGCTTTTGTGAAAATCAGAAACTTATGCTAAAAATAACAACAAGCAGTCCAGCATCAACTACCTCCCTTCTCTCAGCTAGATCCCAGCACCTGCAATCTACACCCACAACACCTTCATCATCAATATCCTCACAAGTTAGTCCTGCATCCAAGTTTCTAAGGAGAGATGACTTCTCCCCTATCCAAGACTCCTCAGAAGAATCCTTGAGCGTTAGGGCCACTGCTGCTGCTCCTGCTGCTAGGGGTGGATCTTCAACCCAGAAGCAGACCAAGATGAAGACTACTAGTAGTTTACAACAATTGACTGTTAAACAATCCTTTGCAAGAGGAAGCAAGTATGAAAACTGTCACCCAGTCGCAAAGTGGATCACAGACGCCATGGCGACTATGCTAGTATTAGATCTGTGTACAATATCCACTATTAATGTAGTTGGTTTTAGACAGTTACTTGAGGTCTTCTGTCCCCATTACCAAATTCCATCACGACACCATTTTACTAGAAAAGCTATTCCTCACCTCTACCAGAAGGTTCGTAAAAATGTAATTATTGGGCTACAAAATGCCATTCTACCCACTGTACACTTAACGACAGGTATGTGGACAAGCGGAACTGAGCAAACTAAAGATTATATGATTGTGAAAGCCCACTGGGTTGGTGATTCGCCTTCACCAGCAGGGATGGCAGCAGCATGTACCCAAGAACGTCGCATTTTTCAGAGGTAGGCTACTCTGTGTATCATCTGCTTCACTAAGAGGCATATTATTATTATTATTATTATCGTAGATTTGTAAAGCATCACAGTGCTCCACAGCACCGTACAGTAGGGAAGACAAGGACATACATAAAACAAGACATACGTAAAACACAAACAGAGAAGGCAGACAAAATGAATGAAGACATGAAAACAAAGGGTATGGAGGACCCTGCTCATTAGATAGTTTACATTCTAAAGGGAAGAGGGCACAGCTGAAACAAGAGGAGCAGGTGTGGCTCACAGTGGAGATTGGGATAGTTGTGAGGGTGCATTATTCTGAATAGTATTATCGAGGATAAGGTCACCTCTAAAAAAGACATCAGTTTTCAAAGAGCATCTAAACATTTGATGTCTGTGGAAAAGTCTGATTGAGCAGGGAATTCCATAAGTGGGGAGCAGCACTGGAGGTCTTGAAGACAGGAGTGAGAGGTGGTTATCAGAGATGAGACAAAGTGCAGGTCAGAGGTAATACCGCTGACAACCTGTTTGAAAAACTAAGAGATGTCATTGCAACATGGTTTATCCTGCTTGGACTGTGATTTCTGATAACGCCGCGCACCAATATTGTTAGAGCATTACAGTGGGGGGAATTCCATCACATTCCTTGTTTTGCTCACACAATCAACTTGGTGTAACAGAACTTTTTAAAAAATGACAATGACATGTAGGAGATGCTGTCTGTATCCCGAAATATATAGGGTCATTTTCAGGATTCTGCAACAGCATGTAGGAGAATGCAGCAGCTGCAAGAATAATAGAATTTAGGGGAAATGTACTTTAGTCCAGTGCAGTGGAAAATACTTTCTGTATTGTGCAAGGTGCTGAAACCACTCCTGTGAAGAGAGTGCAGACACTGTTAGCTCGAGTCAAGTGATTCCCCTGATTAGACTTTTTGAAAAGCAGCAAGATAAATTGAAGGAGGAAATGAAACAAAGCAATTCCACTAATTATGTTTGACTTGTAAATTAATTACTTTATTCATTTTGCCAGGATCCAAGAGTTACAACATCTTGAAACCAGATCACTACATTTTGGCAACTGTGCTTGATCCTAGGTTTAAGAGCTATGTCTTCTCTTTCTTTCCAACTGACCCAGATCTCAAGAGATGCAATGAGTTCCTGGTCAGCAAGTTGACAGCTCAAGCAGTATATGACACAATGACATCTCCTCCTTCAGTTTCTCTGGAAATTGCTGATAGCAAAAAACTTTCCCAAGACACCCAGTGGTGATGCAGATGAGTCTGCACAACATTTTGACATTTGGTCTGGTTTAAAGGAACTGCCTAAAAATTGTGACAGCTCTTCCATAAAATGAACTACAAATTCCATGAAGAAGGCCATTACCAGCAATTACATCAAAGTACACAGACTTCTGTGATGGTGGATTCCAGCGGGGATAAATTAGTATTGTTTGAGGATGATGTACACAATGATGAGGGTAAATATGATGACAGTGTAGATTGCAGGTGCTGAGATCTAGCTGAGAGAAGGGAGCTAGCTGATGCTGGTATGCTTGTTAATATTTTGGGTAGAATGGCATGTTGGGAATTTTATGTTTTTCTACAGTAAACTTTCATCTTTATTAGAGAGGTATTTTTTTCTTTAAAGAGGTACAAGCTTTTTATTTACATTTTTGTTTCCCTGACTTAAAACCACTATGCACTTGAACATAGACTTTAGCACATGCGATAGAGGGATTAGCATCATCATGACTGAGACTGGAGAGTGACAAGAACAATGTCACCCCTCCTGTTTCTGTATGAGCTATTTCACAGTAGAATGTCACTGGAGACTTTTAAGAACACTGACAGCCCTATTATTACAATTTCTGTTTCAGCACTGAAACCTGCCACCTCTTCTGTTTCTGAGTGAGCTATGGTACAGTAAAATGTAACTGCAGATTTAGACCAAGACTGTCAGCCCTATTATTTCTATTTCAGCAATGACAATTAGCAATGGAGCAATGGACGTCTCCTCTTTGTGTGTTACCTATATAACACAGTACAATGTGACTGCAGATTTAGAAGACCAAACCTGCCAGCCGTATTATTTCTATTTCAGCAATGACAATTAGCAATGGATCAATGGAGCTCTCCTCTTTGTGTGTTACCTATATACAGGGCTGCCGAGAGGGGGGAAGAGCGGGTACTAATTACCCGGGCTCGGGCATGTCAGGGGGCCCGGCCCGGGCCCTAGCGCCGACGATTTTTTTTTTTACATTTTTTTTTTTGGCGGTGGGGGCTCGGCCGTTGGTGGGGGGAGCAGAGTAGTTAAAAAAAACAACAAAACATACTCACGTGATCGCGGCGCCGGCGTCCCTCCTCTCTGCTTCTCTGTGCTCTGTGCTCCATTGCTCCAGACTGACTGAATACCGGGTGTGACGTCATCATGTCACGCCCAGCATTCAGTCAGTCTGGAGCAATGGAGCACAGAGCAGCAGAGAGGACCATGAAAGAAGAGAGAAGAAAAGGTAAGTGAAGGAAGGAAGGGGGGGGCAGCTTTACACAGAGGGATTAAAAAACGGGAGGGGGCAGCTTTACACAGAGGGGTTAAAAAATGGGGGGGGGCAGCTTTACACAGAGGGGTTAAAAAACGGGGCGGGGTCAGCTTTACACAGAGGGGTTAAAAAACGGGGGGGCAGCTTTACACAGAGGGGTTAAAAAACAGGGGGGGCAGCTTTTAAAGAGAAGAGGGACAAGAGCAGCATGGCACAGGGGTTAAAGAAAGGAAGGAGAAACATAGAGAGGCACAGGGGGTTAAAGAAAGGAGGGACAAGCAGCATGGCACGGGGGTTAAAGAAAGGGGGACAGAGGCAGCATGGCACAGGGGGTTAAAGAAAGGGGGACAAAGGCAGCATGGCACAGGAGGATGATGAAAGGAGGAGGAAAAGGCAGCATGGCACAGGGAATGAAGAAAAGGGCAAAGGCAGCATGGAGGGAGCAGTGTGATCATAAGGGGGCATAGCGTGGTGATGATAAAGGGGCACAGAAATGTGTGTGTGATGGCACGGAGCTTTTGGCAATGTAGTGTGTGTGAGGTAGAGGGGTTAAAAAACAGGTGTGACACACACACACACACATGCACACACGGACTGCATATAAAGAGAGAACTGTACACACACACACACACACAGAGGGGGACTGCATACAAAGAGATCTGTATATATAATTAATGGTTGCTATTTTGTTTGCGGGGTAATGGGAATACTATTTTAATGTTGGAGCTGGAGGAAGGCCTAATTATTAATCATGGATGCTATTGATTTAACGGTGGGGCTGGCTGTAATTTTCTAAATGTAGCCATTTTTTTTTCCAAATAGGTCTGCCAACATTCCAGGATACGGACAAGCCGTAACTAAAGAAACCAGCAGCCACATGTGGTAAAAGTGAGAAGAACAGGTAGGACAGAGCAGCATAGTTGTGAAATGTTGTGATTCTAATAGGGACAATGGCAATGTTTAGTGAGCCCAGTGGGCGCAGGTCAAGACTGAACTCTTTCTGTACACACTGCATTCTTCCTATACTACACAAGGGTGCTAGATGTCCTGAAAGTCAGGAGTGCTTGTACAAATGTCACGGTCCAGTGAATTCAGGACCTAGTGATTTTGATGTGCTAGCTACGCCCCAATGGCGCATAGCCACACCCCCAATCGTGTGATCACATCCATGAAAAATTTTGCGCCGCCTTTTTTTTGCTTGCTCAACTATAAGGGAGGCCCCATGAATTTGTTGTACCAGGGCCCTGAATTCCTCTTGGCAGCCCTGCCTATATAACACAGTACAAAGTGACTGCAGATTTAGAAGACCAAGCCTGCCAGATCTATTATTTGTATTTCAACAATGACAATTAGCAATGGAGCTCTCCTCTTTGTATGTGACCTATATAACACAGTACAATGCAACTGCAGATTTAGAAGACCAAGCCTGCCAGCCCTATTATTAGTATTTCAACAATGACAATTAGCAATGGAGCAGTGGAGCTCTCCTCTTTGTATGTGACCTATATAACACAGTACAATGTGACTGGCGATTTAGAAGATGTTACTGTCCTCTGATCCTACACTCGGTAACATCATCCGTAGGTACAAATCCATTACTACAGCAGGGTATCCCGCGTACTACAAGTCACACCCCTCCGGTTGGCCAGTCGGACCTTGGCTAATTCTACTGTCACGGATGTTAGGAATATTTTGGAATCTGCTGAAAGTAATGGTGCAAGCATTATCATCGTCAACATTTATTTATGTAGTGCCAGCAGATTCCGTAGCACTTTACATTTGGGAACAAACAGTAATAAAACAATACTGGGTAATACATACATTAAGGTCCCTGCTCGCAAGCTTACAATCTATGGGATTATGTGGTTAAACATAACTCCTAACAGTCCATATGTTGGTGTGATTGTCCCAGTTCCAGAAAGGGGCATGGCCCATGTTGAGATGGGAGTGTTTGGACAGATTGTTATGTCTCACATGAGACTCCTACTAGTCATAGTTGACACAGGTCTTCCCAGGGCGTGAAGTCTAACAGACCCCCCGGCGAAGTGGATTTTGCTGCCGGAGGCCCGCAGGTCGCGGCCCCTTGGTTAGCCCCCTAATAGGTGAGAGGTTAGTTGATGAGAGATCCGGAGCAGACTCTGAAGCGGTAAGCAGGGCAGGATAATTAGCTGAAATGGATCAGCACAGACTGAAGATTCCTGACACGTTTCAGTGAAGCATCGGGACGGATACACTGAAGCAATACCACAGTAGGAGAGTCTCAGGGTCGGATACACTGGAGAACAGCTGGGTTAGATACACCTGAGCAAGGACAGCTGAGAAGACAATATGAATAGCCGGGTCGGATACACAGAATGTCAGCCGGGTCGGATACACAAGGGCACAGGCAGCAGAGTAGTCAATGTGAATAGCTGGGTCGGATGCAGAGAATGTCAGCTGGTTTGGATACACAAGGGCACAGACAGCAGAGTAGTCAAACAAGGCAGAGGTCATACACAGAGGAAACACCAGGAGTCAGCACAGGATATACAGAGGGAGAGAGCCAGACGCCAAGCTGTAACTTGTTGCTCTAACACAGGCAGTGTGTCAGAGCGAGCAAGATATAGGGGAAGGGATTTCAAATTTCCCGCCTGCATGTCACATGACCGCAGCCGTGCGCCGGCCAGAAGAACAGAGCATCGGTTGTGATCGAGAACAGGAACGAGGAGAGGTAAAGTTCCTTATACAGATCTGGGTGAAGTTTGATTGGATCTAGCATGGTTTGGGCGGCTCAACAGCGGGGCATAATTGTATCCCAATTTTGCTTTTTAAATATTGAGAGGTATAATTTTATTCTTAGCAGTAAGTTTAGACCCCAAGATTCTATTCACCAGTGGGCTTGTGTATATGGGTAACAGGGTGCCATGCTATTTACCTGTGACTTTACTCCAGCCCTGGTTATTTGATGTTTGCATTCTTTAACATGTATTTTTATTTATGTTATCATGGTACATGGGAGTCAATTACATGTTAGCCTTGAGGTTTACATAGGGAAACAGCTGTAACCCAATTGAAAAAAAAGCACCACAGCATAGCCAAGTTCAAAAAAAGTTTCTGATACTCTCAAATTTGACCTTTCATAGAAACAAACTAATAAACCAATAAATGTTTCCATTATATGACATGTGTATTAATCAGTAAAATCCCAGTAGAACGACAAATCTCAGTTATCGGTTTAACGAGCAGTTTTATATCTTGTCTATCTGATGCCATATCAACAATGGTCTGTTTTATGTTTGGTTACATTGCAGATGGAATGAGAGATTTGTGTGATTGCCAAATGACAATGTTAACAATAGTATAAATGTTATGTAATTTGAAAAATGAAATAACGAGAGACCTTTTATGTACACAAAGGACAAACGTGATCTGAAACATTAGTGACATGTGCCTTGAATCCTGAGTATTTTATCTGTAAGCAATTCACCTGAAAGTTGAGTAGGACTTCATAGCCTGGAGGTTTAAACATCTGCCTCATGGGTCGGTCCCATAGTGGACTACATTGGGCTTGGTCACTGGACCACCTACATTTTTTTCATTTAAAATGTTTCTAATAGGCTGCTGAGTCGAGTCTTGTCCCCCCCGGGCTAAAATTAAAGAGGGGGCATGTGTGACTATAGCTGCTGGGCAGAAAGAGGGGGCATGTGTGATTATAGCTGCTGGGCAGAGAGGGGGCATGTGTGACTATAGTTGCTGGGCAGAGAGGGGAATGTGTGACTGTAGCTGCTGGGCAGAGAGGGAGCATGTGTGACTAAAGCTGCTGGGCAGAGAGGGGGCATGTGTGAATAGAGCTGGGGGACATGTGTGATTATAGCTGCTGGGCAGAGAGGGGGCATGTGTGACTATAGTTGCTGGACAGAGAGGGAAATGTGTAACTGTAGCTGTTGGGCAGCGAGGGAGCATGTGTGACTAAAGCTGTTGGACAGAGAGGGAGCATGTGTGACTAGAGCTGGGGTGCATGTGGGATTATAGCTGCTGGGCAGAGAGAGGGGGCATGTGTGACTAGAACTGGGGGGCAGAGAGGGAACATGTGTGACTTTAGCTGCTGGGCAGAGAGAGAGCGCATGTGTGACTATAGCTACTAGGCAGAGAGAGGGGGCATGTGTGACTATAGCTGCTGGGTGAGAGAGGGCACATGTGTGACTATAGCTGCTGGGCAGAGAGGGGCATGTGTGACTATAGCTGCTGGGCAGAGAGGAGCATATGTGACTTGAGCTGGAAGGCATGTGTGATTAAAGCATGTGGGCAGAGAGGGGACATGTGTGACTAGAGCTGAGGGGCATGGTTGATTAAAGCATGTGGGCAGAGAGGTGCATGTGTGATTAAAGCAAGTGGGCAGAGGGGGCAAGTGTGATTAAAGCATGTGTGCAGAGGGGGGCATGTGTGACTAGAGCTTCTAGGCAGAGGTGGGGGGGGGGCGTGTGAGTAAACCATTTGGGCTTGGCAGAGGGGGCATGTGTGAGTGATAAATTTTTCTGTAGGAGGGTTGCCAAGTGCTTTTCACCTGCTAGCAGGGCCGGACTGGGACTAAAAATCAGCCCTGGCATTTAAAGCACACAGGCCCACGTGGGCTCCATGCACTATATTGTTGCACACTGATGCTGGCGCAGTACAACATGATGTAGTATGAGTGTGTGTGTGGGGGGGAGGGGGTATTTATTTCTCCTAATGACCCTCAACATTACATTATTAGCACCCCAATTACATCAATAAATACCATGACAATACATTATTAGTACCCAAATTACAGCAATAAATAACCCCCCACACACACTCATACTACATCAATCACCCCCACATTACAGCAACCGGCATCACCCCCCACATTACAGCATCACTCCCCACATTACAGCGTCCAGCATCACCCCCCACATTACAGCGTCCAGCATCACTCCCCACATTACAGCGTCCAGCATCACCCCCCACATTACAGCGTCCAGCATCACCCCCCACATTACAGCGTCCAGCATCACCCCCCACATTACAGCAACCGGCATCACCCCCCACATTACAGCGTCCAGCGTCACCCCCCACATTATAGCAATACCCTCTCCTACTTATTAGCAATACTAAGCACCAAACACACTACAACATTGCCACCAGCACGCCACCCCATACTACAGCAATACCACCAATTATACAGACGCCACTGTAGGAAACAATGTTTTGCTTTTTTCAAATCTCCCACAAAATAGCAACTACGAACAGAGTACTTACACACACATATAGGTAACAGGTACCCTTTTCCCTCAATGAAATAGTAATGGCAGAATTTTCATGAATCATTCCACATGAAATAAAACTAACATATATATAAAAAAAACATAACTATTGAATGATCAGTTGAACCCACATGGCCGCATTAAAAGTATTTCCATCTACAGCAAAATGTCAGAGAAAAATATTTTTGTTTTACTACAGTAATTGGATATGCGTCTTTTCTATTCATTTTAAATAACACAGTATATAAATTAAGGGGGATAGAGGAGGTGGCTGAGAAATAATTGGATGTGACCCATCATGATCCATCAGTTTGATTAGATAGGAAACATTTAGATTATTTACCTGGAGACGTCTACCCCCTTGACTCACAGGCAGGGCTGACAAGAGGAATTTTGGGCCCTGATACAGCAACTTCTTTGGGCTCCCATCATATTCAACAATGAAAAAGTTGCCTTTGGCAGAAGTTCATATGATGCCACACCGTAGTGTGCCCAGTTCATATTATGCCACATCGTAGTGCCCCAAGGTCATATTATGCCACATAGTATTACCCTCAATTCATATTTGGTCATGCAGAAGTGCCCACAAATCATATTATGGCATAGTAGTGCCCCCAAAACATATACCATACAGTAGTGCCCACAAATCATATTATGTCACAACAGTGCCTCCAAATCATATTATGCCACAATAGTGACCCCAAATAACATTATGCCATAGTAGTGCCCCCAAATCATTAGTAAAGCTCAGACAAAAACTCATTCACAAATAAAAATTGGTACAGCATATCCGATACTGAGTGTGAGTCCCAAGAGCAGCTTAATACATCATTTACAATGCAAACAAAAATAGATATATTGACACAATTACAGATAAAATTTATGACAATCAATGTTTTTTCCTCTTAATTAAAAATCTCTGTACAGATAAATATGCAAAAAACCTTACAGCGCAATAATGAGCAATACATAGTGTTAAACATTATTGGATACGCTGTAGTGTTCCCAGTTCAAGAAAGGATGGTTAAAAACATATTCCACACGAGAAAATATATGAACTTACCTGATTATGGCATCCTGTATTCTGTTCTCCTACTGGGCACGCTGGGCGAGGAGGGATCAGCAGCTGTCAGCTCACACAGGCAGTGGGGAGCAGGAATAGAGGGCAGTGGTCGAAGCAGAAATTTAGGAGTGGGGGTATAGAAAATATAAGTGAATGGAGTATGAAGGCTTGATTTTTTATTTTTTTTAACACTTGTCCCCTCTGTGCATTTCCATTCTTCATTACTACTTGTGTTTTATGATGGCTGCATCCCTGACATTCCCATTCTTAAGATGTCTCTCCCTTTACACTTTCTTTTACCTATGCCCCTGCACCATCTTCTCCTTAACCCCCTGCACCACCTTCTCCGCTGTCTCTCACACATCTTCCTGTACCACCTACTCCCCTGGCTCTCTCACACGTCTTCCTGCAACCTCTACCCCCGGCTCTCTCACTCCTCTTCCTGCACTCCCTACCACCCTGGCTCTCTCACCACCTCTCCCAGAACCCCCTTCCCCTTTGGCTCTCTCACCCCCTCTCCCAGCACCCCCTTCCCCTTTGGCTCTCTCACCCCCTCTCCCAGCACCCCCTTCCCCTTTGGCTCTCTCACCCCCTCTCCCAGAACCCCCTTCCCCTTTGGCTCTCTCACCCCCTCTCCCAGCACCCTCTGGCTCTCTCACCCCCTCTCCCAGCACCCCCTGGCTCTCTCACCCCCTCTCCCAGCACCCCTTCCCCTTTGGCTCTCTCACCCCCTTTCCCAGCACCCCCTTCGGCTCTCTCACCCCCTCTCCCAGCACCCCCTGGCTCTCACCCCCTCTCCCAGCACCCCCTGGCTCTCACCCCCTCTCCCAGCACCCCCTGGCTCTCTCACCCCTTCTCCTAGCACCCCCTGGCTCTCTCACCCCTCTCACAGCACCTCTTCCCCTTTGGCTCTCTCACCCCCTTTTCCAGCACCCCCTTCGGCTCTCTCATCCCCTTTCCCAGCACCCCCTTTGGCTCTCTCACCCCCTCTCCCAGCACCCCCTGGCTCTCACCCCCTCTCCCAGCACCCCCTTCAGCTCTCTCACCCCCTCTCCCAGTACCCCCTTCAGCTCTCTCTCCCCCTTTCCCAGAACCCCCTTCAGCTCTCTCTCCCCCTTTCCCAGCACCCCCTTCGGCTTTCACCTCCTTTCCCAGCACCCCCTTCGGCTCTCTCACCCCCTCTCCCAGCATGCCCTGGCTCTCACCCCCTCTCCTAGCACTCCCTTCGGCTCTCTCACCCCCTCTCCCAGCACCCCCTTCGGCTCTCTCACCCCCTCTCCCAGCACCCCCTTCGGCTCTCTCACCCCCTCTCCCAGCACCCCCTGGCTCTCACCCCCTCTCCCAGCACCCCTTGGCTCTCACCCCCTCTCCCAGCACCCCCTGGCTCTCTCACCCCTTCTCCTAGCACCCCCTGGCTCCCTCACCCCTCTCACAGCACCTCTTCCCCTTTGGCTCTCTCACCCCCTTTTCCAGCACCCCCTTCGGCTCTCTCGCACCCCCTTTCCCAGCACCCCCTTTGGCTCTCTCACCCCCTCTCCCAGCACCCCCTGGCTCTCACCCCCTCTCCCAGCACCCCCTTCAGCTCTCTCACCCCCTCTCCCAGCACCCCTTCAGCTCTCTCTCCCCCTTTCCCAGAACCCCCTTCAGCTCTCTCTCCCCCTTTCCCAGCACCCCCTCCGGCTTTCACCTCCTTTCCCAGCACCCCCTTCGGCTCTCTCACCGCCTCTCCCAGCATGCCCTGGCTCTCACCCCCTCTCCCAGCACCCCCTTCGGCTCTCTCACCCCCTCTCCCAGCACCCCCATCGGCTCTCTCACCCCCTCTCCCAGCACCCCCTTCGGCTCTCTCACCCCCTCTCCCAGCACCCCCTGGATCTCACCCCCTTTCCCAGCACCCCCGGCTCTCACCCCCGTGACCCCCCCCCCCAGAAAATCGCGGACCCCCCCCCCCCGAAAATCGCGGCACCCCCGCGACCCCCCCCCCCCGAAAATCGCGGCACCCCCGCGACCCCCCCTAGAATCGCGGGCACCCCCCCCGAAAATCGCGGCACCCCCGCGACCCCCCCTCCCCCCCGAAAATCGCGGCACCCCCCCTCTTCAGTAAAAGAAAAAACAAATTAAAAAAAAAAGTAAACTCACCAGTGTAACTGGCTGCACAGCATAACAGGGGAGGGAGCTGGGGAGCGCGCAGCAGAGGTGGCTGGTTCCCAGGAACCAAGAAGACAGGGGGAGTCGGGCCGGCCCATATAGCCATCGGCCCTTCTGGCATTTGCCAGAAGTGCCAGATGGCCAGTCCGGCCCTGCCTGCTAGACATGCCCCCAATCATACATAGCCACACCCCCAATGACATGGTCACACCCCCAGCAGGGCGCATGAGTTTACATGCTAATCACCTATGGGGGGGCCTCATGAAGTGTCTGTACTGGGGCCCAAAATTCCTCTTGGCAGCCCTGATGGTACACGGTTTTAATGTTTGCTACAAATCTCTAGAATGGATTGCATGTTTCATAATAATTTATGGTCTGTTCACATGCAGTACAAGTATTGTCTAAAAAAAACCTGGATGTTTCCTTGATTAGCTGACATTTATATGTGACAGTGTTAGACAAATGTTTTACATTAGTCTATATGGTCTATACTTGTCATATTCACTTTCTGACCCCTACATTTCACGGTAAGCCATTGAAACCGACAGTCTGTTATTATTAAGCGAGATTACAGAGTTATGTATATACATTAACCACACTGCATATCTGTGTGTATCTAGCAAATTGAAAAATGAGGAATTAGTTCATATTTTTATCAAAACATTTAAGCCCGCATCCCAGCGTCAAAGGCACCTCATTATATGCAGGTCCTACACTGACCTATATGCTTTAAACACCATTAAAATGCAGTGTAAAGGATAAGCGCTGACAACTGTCTTTTTGTTTTGTATACATATATGGGCATTCATATTGCCACGCAGCTGGTACCACATACAATATGGGATATACCGAACGCGGGCTTACTGCCATGCAGCTGGTACCATATATAATATGGGATATACCAAGCACTGGCTTGTTTTTTCTCTGGTTTTATTTATTTCTGTCCATCAAACCTATTTAAGGCACATTTGGGTGTGGCTCACAAGCCAGCCCTTGCTAGATGTAAACCGCTTCAACTGAGAGATGAGTGCATCTGATTTTAACTGCATTTTAATTGTGTTTAAAGCATATAGGTCAGTGTAGGACCTGCATATAATGAGGTGCCCTTGATGCTGGGATGCAGGCGTAAATGTTTTGATCAAAATATGAACTAATACCTCATGTTTTCAATTTGCTAGATACACACAGATATGCAGTGTAAAGGATAAGCGCTGACAACTGTCTTTTTGTTTAACTAAGGGGCAGGGCCAGTGATGTCACAGTACTGAAATAATTGCACCTTCTTTTTGACCTGTATTAGATTTCATTAAGACACCATCAAAAAGCTGTGTAATGGAGTGGGTAAGTAGCCTAATATTTTACTTTATAACAAAGCTTTAGTGGAAAGTCAGCTTTCCATTGAAAAATGTATTTTATGCTAAGGTTTATATCTGTAAAATTTAATTTTGGGGTTTATTTAAAGATTTTAAAAAAATGTGGTTCTCGGATTCACTTTTATTTGCTGTTTACAAACCCAAAAATTACCTATCACATTTTCACCTATTTAGCAAGCTTAAGAAGTGTTTTTAGAAAAATCACATACAATTATTTAAAATCCTTAGCATGAAGAGACTTTTCAATGTTCCTATTGGTGTAGAGCCAGTTCTGCAAAAGGGACTAGCCTATTTAAAAAAAAAAAAAAAAAAAAGGGACAAAGGAAACAATGTTCTATATGTATAAGAAAAATACATAAAAAATAAAATGCATACACTATATGAACAAAAGTATGCCAGTTGCCAGAAGTGTATAAAATCAAGCACTTAGCCGTGCGGTCTCCATTTGCAAACATTTGTGATACAAAAACATTCTGAAGAGGTCAGTGACTTCAAGCATTGTACTGTGATAGGATGCCACCTTTGCAATAAGACGGTTCATGACATTTCATCCCTGCTGGATATTACACAGTCAACTGAAAGTTTAAGCGTTTAAGTTTAAGTTTAAGTACAACAGCAACTCAGCCACGAAGCGGAAGACCATGTAAAATCACAGAGCAGGGTCAATGACTGCTAAGGCGCATGGTGCGTAAAAGTCGCCAAAGCTCTGCTGAATCGCGAGCTGAAGATTTCCGAACTTCCACTGGCATTAATGTAAGCGCATAAACTGTACTGCGGGAGCTTAATGGAATGGGTTGCCATGGCCGAGCAGCTGCATGCAAGCCTCATATCACCAAGACCAATGCCAAGCGTTGGATGGAGTGGTATAAAGCACACCGACACTGGACTGTGAATTAGTTGAAAAGTGTTCTGTGTAGTGATGACTTACGCTTTTCTGTTTGGCAGTCAGATGGGCCAGTCTGGGTTTGGCGGATGCCGGGAGAACGTTACCTGCCTGACTGTATTATGTCAACCGTGAAGTTTGGTGCGATAGTGGTGGGATAGGAGGGATAATGGTATGGGGCTGTTTTTCAGGGTTTGGGCTAGGCCCCTTATCTTTAATGAAGGGCAATCTTAATACTTCAGCATACCAAGTCATTTTGGACAATGCTATGCTTCCAACTTTGTGGCAACAGTTTGGGGAAAGCCTTTTTCTATTCCAACATGACTGTGCCCCAGTGCACAGAGCAAGAACTACAAAGACATGGTTGAGTTCAGTGTGGAAGAACTTGACTGGCCCACACAGAGCCCTAACTTTAACCCCATCGAACACCTTTGGGATGAACTGGAACGGAGACTGTGAGCCAGGCCTTCGCGTCCAACATCAGTGGATGACCTCATAAATGCTCTACAGCAGGGGTTGGCAATCTTTTTCTATCGGTGTGCCGGAAATAATCTAGCCAAGCCAAGGTGTGCCATAAATTCATATTATGCCACAATAGTGCCCCGAAATCATATTATGCCACAGTAGTGCCCCCAAATCATATTATGCCACACAGTAGTGCACACAATTCATATTATGCCACATAGTAGAGCCCTCAGTTCAAAATATGCCTCATAGTTGTGCCACCAATTCACATTATGCCTCATAGTTGTGCCCGCAATTCACATTATGCCACACAGTAGTACCCTTAATTCATATTATGCCAGAGAATAAAGTGACCCCAGTTTATATTATGGCTCATAGTAGAACCCCAGTTAATATTATGCCAAATAGTTGTGCCCTCTGTTTACATTATGCCAAAGTAATGCCTCAACTCATATTATACCACACGTAAGTGCCCCCAATTCACATTATGCCACAGCACTGCCCACAATTAACATTATGCCACAGTAATGCCCACAATTGCTATAATGCCAAACATAAGTGCCCCAATTCCTATTATGCCACAGTAATGTCCCCAATTCAAATTATACCTCACATAAGTGCCCCAATCACATTATGCCTCACATAATTGCCTCCAATTCACATTATGATACACATAAGTACCCCCAATTCCTATTATGCCACAGTAAAGTCCCCAATTCAAATTATGCCTCACAAAGGTGCCTCCAATTAAAATTATTGCATACATAAGTGCCCCCAATTAATATAATGCCTCATTAGGCAGCTTACCCTGTCTTTCTGTCTCTCCCTGTGCCCTCTCTCTCTATCTCTATCTGTTCCCTCTCTCTCCTTGCCTCTTTGGCACTCCCCCCTGCCTCAACTCCAGGCTGTCACTCACACACACTATCTCACTCTCTCTGTGTATACCCTCTCAGTGTGTCTTTCTCTGTCTCTCCCTGTGCCCTCTCTCTCTGTCACTCCCCCCCCCCCCCGCCTCCACCCCAGGATGTCACCCACACAAACTCTCTCCACATCCTGGTTGCTGTCACTTCCATTCCACTCACTGCTATAGCCCACACTGATTCTACCAGCCGACCATTTTATCTTGTGCTGCCACACTGCTGGTTCTGACTTACTACCCCCATGTACAGCTTATCTCTCTCTGCCTCTCCCTCAATAATAACAAGCAGGGATGTATGTGATACTGGGGACTGCACTGAATTTATAACTATTAATGCACTCACCTCACGTCCGTTCCCCAACGGTGCCCGGGAGAACTGCTGCGCAGTGTTAGCAATGTCCTGCAGTGATAGCCGACCTGGCGTGCCAGACTAGAGGGCACTGCGTGCCATGTCTGGCACGCGTGCCGGGCAGGGGCGGTGCTAAGGTTCTCGGCGCCCTAGGCAGAATTTCGCCGGCGCCCCCCGAACCCCGAACACACTAAATAAAATAAAAATTAGATTTCACTTACCTTTTCTTCCTCTAGCTGCTACTCGCGATGCATGCTGAGAGGGGAGAGGAGGGGGGAATAACTTTATTCCCACTGTCTGTCAGTGACAGACAGTGTGATACCTCAGAGGCGCCGCCGGACAGACTATCACATGATCACTGACGTCAGTCAGTGATCATGCGGACATTGAAAAACAGCGGCAGCGCCCCGCCGCCGCTGCTGTGCATCTCTCTCGTGCTGCTGAACTGCTGACTAGATTACAAAATCTAGACAGCGGCGCCCTGCAGGTCCCGGCGCCCTAGGCAACTGCCTAAGGTTGCCTAATGGGAGCGCCGGGGCTGGTGCCTAGGGTTGCCAACCCCTGCTCTACAGAATGATCGGGCACAAATTCCCACAGAAACACTCCAACATCTTGTGGAAAACCTTCCAAGAAGAGTGGAAGTTGTTATCGCTGCAAAAGGGGGACCAACTCTATATTAAAGTATATGTCATTACAGTCCTTGTTGGTGTAATAGTCAAGCGTCCCATTGTCCCATAGCTTCTAAGCTTGTAAGCTTGCAAGCAGGGCCGTCTTACTTCTCTGTCTGTCTTTATTACCCAGTATTGTTTTATTACTGTGTTTGACCCCAATTGTAAAGCGCTATGGAATTTTGCTGGAGCTATATAAATAAATGGTGATGATGATAATTTTCCATTCTGTTTTGAAAATTTCTCCATGGACTACTATTACTCCTCTGTCCCCAGTCCTTGAACAATAGCAGCTTCCCCAAAGAAAGATAACGGCTGGGGGTAAATTAATCAAGCTGTGAGTTTCCAGTAGGATTGAAAAGTGGAGATGTTGCTTATAGCAACCAATCAGATTCTAGCAATCATTTTGAAGAATATACCTAATAAATGATAATTAGTATCTGATTGATAGCAATAGGCAACATCTCAACTTTTCAAAGCCACCGGAAACTCTCAGCTTGATAAATTTTCCCCCTGGTTTAGCATCCAAGATTTTATAAAGTGGTTGTAAGTGTTACAATAAGGGCACATCAATAGTTTATAAATAGAACCAAATGGATGAAGTATATGTGAAGAATGTGGTATGTTGGGGAAAAACCTGCCCTAAACCTTGCTCATGGTTGCAAAGTACCCAGCAACAAGTATTTAAAAAATATATCATGGTAAATTGCTTTATTGCTTTATTGTGATAAAAGCCATGTTTAAGCACAACTTACATTTTTATAAATAGGCCTCTAAGGGGTAGATTCAATTATCCGCGTAGTTCTTTAGAAAATGTGCTCTGCGCTTTATTACAATTACTACGGTAATGGCTGCACTTTGTTACCATTACTATGGTAATTTCTCCGCAGATTTGTGCTCACAGCTCCATGAGCTGCGACCAAAGATCTGTGGAGAGATTACTATAGTAACGGTGATAACGCGCGAGTCACGTTTTTCTAAATAACAACGCGTCTAATTCAATCTACCCCTAAGTGTGTACAGTTTTCACTATGCAGCATGGATCTAATCTGACTCCACAGCTCTCATGTACACTGTATATTTATGCCTGGTTTGAAATGCGTGACCTGGCAATGCTATACAGAGTATATGACAGTTATAACTGACCACTGATAACAGGAAAGGATAATTCCTGGAAATGAACATATATTAGAACATGTGACTCAGAAAGTGTTTACTAAACATGGGTCTGTATTTTCCAATCATAAAATCCATTAACTATGTTTAGATTCAGCTGCAGTCAGTCAGGGAGAGGTCAATGGCTCAAAGGAAGGGCAGGAAAACTGTGGGAGGTCTATGGAAGATACTCAAATTTGTGTCCACAGCCAATATTTAGCGTTTGTGGTCTGTATAATATGTTACATTAGAAATGGAGTTTTGCGACTGGTGCGATTGAGGAGAGACAGAGAGACAAACTGCCGCCTATCCTGTGTGCAGCCTCTGGGAATGTGCCGGTGTTTGGAAAAAATGCGTTCAACCTACTACAGGGGTGAGTGAAATCGACACTACGAGGCCTTCACTACTGGATCAGAGTCTTTGACCGCCCAATGCCAAGCTACTCTACTGATATTTAGTGACGGAGTAATAGCATTATATTGATACAGAGACTGCAAACTCAATCGCGTTGGGAGCAACGCTTTACATTGGGACTCATTCGGTCGTGTTGGTCTGTTGGGACCTCCGTGTCCAATGTTGGAGGGCTGTTGCTGATTGTAGATTTGGAGCCAGTGTATTTTGATGTTGTGTGGATGCATTTGGGTTGTCGCCTTGCATTCCGTGTTGGCTGTTGCAACTCTGTGTTGATTGTCGTGTCCTGCCTTGTGCCCGGGCTTTGCTGCGGTTCCGACTGTGCTTGCATCCTGGCACGGATTGTTGCCATTGTGTGGATGCAGGGACTGCGGGTCCCGTCGGAGTTTGGAGCGGCACTTTGTGTTGGGGCTCGATTGGCCGTTTCGGTTTTGGGACCTCCGTGTCCACCCTTTTAAGGACCATTGCTGATCCAGGGTTTGGAGCCAGTTATCTTGCTGGTTCATACTATATGTATTGTTTTAAGATTGTTATCTTGCATGTTAACCATTGCAGCTTTGTGATTCAATAAATCATTTCTTACAAAAAAAAAAAAAAAGAAATGGAGTTTTGCATGTCTCAGAGTACCCATTACCTGATACTCTTTGAAGTTGTATGGTGAACTCCTAGATTAAGGAGACAAAATAAACAAAACAAATAGTTGTCAACAAACTTCTTAATAAATATGTAATGTCTGACAAATATATTGCTTATTAGTTTTTTTTCTTTCCCTGCTAACTGAATGTCACCTATTTATGTATTAGAAAAACCCCATCTCACAGGCTTACGTTTTCCTCTGCCTTGCTAGCAATTTAAGCATATGACAAGTGAAAAAAATAGTATTACACTTTAAAGGTGCTACTGGTTTGTGGCAGAACAGTTCCAAACAACATAGACATTTCAACAAAATTATTCTCAAGGTTTCTAATTTTTTTCTTGATGTCGCTTATGTTCCCTTTGATTTCTTTAATAATAAACCTTCGAACGTTTTTTTCTCCCTCAGAACTTTCATCGGATATGACGATGGTATCTACGAAACAAGGAAATAAAAAATGTTTAGCATTAAAACGTCTATATCTGTAATAAAAGTTCTCAAAAATATCCAACACCAAAATAGTCTCATTTGCTCACCTTGCACACGACTCGAGATCAGTTTATGTTGTAGTCCCTCTGGCACAATCGCAACATTAGCGGGCTTAACCTCCATAGATTCTGGAAAACAGGCGCCATTTTGGTTATTATAACGGTACAGGTATGTGCCCAAAGCATTTAGTGGTTTACACATGCTCATTGAAATACCTTTGTATATAACTTCTTTCATATCTTGGTATATTCAACATCAATTTTTTCTTCTTTGATAACAGGTGTTACATTAGTGGTATCAGTGGTATCTAAACAGGCCTTCTTACCGTTAATTCTTCATTCAGACAAAAAAAATCTATGTTATAAATCAGGCGTTTGCATTGCTTCGTATGAAACTAGAATGAAATACATAAAGTCCTTCAAACAGGTACACTAGACTTTCTACTCACTTTTTTTAATATTTCTACGAATTCGCACCAGTCTCCTTTCCTCTTTATTTTTTTTAAAGGTCCGACCACCTCTTCTGGACTTGGAATTTATTTATTTTCTTTCCAAGTTTATCCTTCAGTAATCGCAGTAGTTTTTGCATTGTCAGTTCCTTTCTATTATTAACTTTTCTGTACTTTCGCTTTTGTCAGTCATAGTCGTACTGGTCCAGTACTTTTATCATCATCTCCACCCCTTTTGGACTAATTGACTTTGCTCTTTTAACTGCTGTAAATTGAATGTCTTCGTCTTCTTGAAGATCTCCATCCCCCACCTTAACTTTTTCATAATTTTTGGGGCCTTTCAGCACCATCTCTTACTCTGTCTCCGTCTCCATAGCTACACACCCCACTGACACCTTCTTCTCACCCGTCATCTTCTCACGTTCCTCGGCGCCAGACAGGCTCCTCTGTAATTTTATACACTCAGACATGGGCGTTCGTTTCTGCTGTGGACCAATCAGTGATAATACCTGCAAAGAATTGAGCATTGTGGATGATGCAGGGGCATATGTGAGAACGTGATTCTCCTCTTTAACCAATCTCTGCTTCAACAAATCTATTCTTTCTTCTTTATTCTCTTTGGTTCCGTACCTGCAGTCTTCTTGCCACAGCAAGCAGGAAAAGTGCAGTTGCTTTTTCTTCTTCTACTGTATCCATTGTAGGTTGAAAATTAGGAATGAATGAAGAGACAGTGTTGTCTTTTCGTTTTATGCGGTTTTGGGTGTTAACTATAGTGAAAGCTCTGCCCCTTTATGCTAATGTCTTTGGTATATTGTTATATGCCCCCGCAAATGTTGCCTCAGTGTGTACGAAATTAAAAACATTGCGCACAATAACATGGCTGTAAAAAGTCGCAACCGGGACGGCCGCTCTTCCCTATCGTCTAAAACAAGGAAAGAGTGTATGCAGTCCATAGACCGAGCGATCGGACCATTGATCGGATGTAAAATCGATCGGCATAAACAGTTGGTGGAAATTTCTGTAGTGTGTACCCAGCTTTAGAGAATGTAGACTGTAAGCTCCAATGGGGGAGGGATTGATGGGAGTGACAAATATTCTCTGTACAGCGCTGCGGAATTAGTGGCGCTACATAAATAAATGATGATGATGATATTTCCCAGTCAATAAAGTCTGAAATTCTATAACTGGTATAAGTTTTATACCTTCCAACATTTACACCCACTTTTACACAACACATGTTTTTTCATGAGTTAATGTCTCTTGTGACCACCAGAAATTGTGGCTGTTGATATTATTAGTCAGTTATTATTATTATTGTTAATAATAATAATAATAATAATAATAATACTGCACTTGAAACTCATAGGCTCTGTATTATACACTTAATTACCAATGACCGGTCTCTATATTGTACACATTGAAAAGGCAGGTGCATGTGCCATGAAGAACCTATGGCGCTTCGCAGTGCATGCGCCACTCCCCCATACCCTTTGCTAGTTCCGATACCTGCTCTGTTCAGAGGCATGTCTCCCAGGTGGGTTGGCGGGGTACCCGGTAATCGTGGCGTCCACCTGCCGTGCTTACCGTGTTCCATCGGCTGTGCTTGGAAAGCAAGAACTGGGATATATACTGTACACTTAGAAAACAAGAATTGGGTTATGCATTGTATACTGGCAACCAGAGACTGGGCCGTATAATGTACACTGACCAGCAGGGACCGGTATATATATTGTACTTTAGGACACCATGAATTAGACTAAATATTACTGCCCACCAGGGACTGGTCTATATATTGCTCATTTGGCCAGAGACTGGACTATATATTGTACGCTTGAAAAGACAAGCGTATTGCATTATATATTATACACTGACCACTAATGACTGGGCTATACATTCTATATTTGGCTTCCAGGACTGGGCTCTGTATTATACACTAGCCATCAGGGACTGGGCTATATATTGTACACTTGGCCACCAGGGATTGGGCAATACATTGTATACTGGCCAACAGTGAGGCAAGCCTCCAACTGAGGGCAAACTAGCCTTGTGCTAAATAGCACTGGGGCTCATCCTGGCACCTGTTAATGGGGGTAGGTGCCAGGGTAATGAAAAAATCATTTAGTATGTCTGTGGAACTACAAGTACCAGCACCTCCTGGCAGCCATTGACTGCTTAGGCATGCTGTCACTTGGAGATTTTCAAGTGCCAACATACCATGACATGTGTGATTGGCTATTTTTGACCTCTCAAGGTCATTTATATTCATTCATTCATTCATTCATTCATTCATTCATTCATTCATTTATGTTGTGGCTCCACAAGGAACAAGTACTCACAGGCCCGTAGGAGTGGGGTGGGGTAATTTATTTCTTAATTAATTAATTAATTCTATTTTTAAAATGGCAGTCACCATAATCAAGTTGATGACGATGATGATGCAGCTTTTCTCACACTGCAAATTTAGAGTGCACAGACAACCTGCAATGAACATTAGGCCATATTTTTGTAGCCATAACTTTACACTTATGTTTGGGCTATAAATTGCGGTCCTCTCTAAATGAGGCCCTCAAAGTCCTCTGATGTCTGCCAGTGACAATATAATAAGCATGACTAATGCTGAATTTGTTGGCTGCCTAAGTATTTTAGAAAATTCAACAAGCTTACTAAGGCAAAGATAGCTGAAACAGGCAGGCTGCAGTTACAATTCCATTTTAGCATGCAACAGCAAGCAGGCATTTGGCTTCATATCTTTACAATGAAATGACTAAATTCTATACACACTGGTTTCTATAGACTGGGAACCTGTTCCTTAAACTAGTCCAACTTGATCTGAGGTCAAATTCAGCCCTGTTTCTAGTGACCCAGCCAAGATTGGCACGTGTACAGCTTGGAAACAAATATGTCAAGATTAGGCTGGTTCCACAATATGCACTGAAAAGGCAACATTGAGTGATCCACATGGTATCTGACAGTAATTGTTTGAATAGAGGGGTGTGGAATTTTAAACATTTCTTTGTTGTATCATGAAGCTGCTACTTTTGCCCCAGGGAATGTCAGCAGTGTGAAATGAATAGACAATGCCACAAAGTGAGGCTCTTTTATTTATCCTATCATTTCTTCATGCTCTAAACCAGTCAGAGGCAAAATATGTCTATAGATACCGCAAAGAGACCTGCCCCTAATACTTCTTCAGATGCCCCTCAGCCGTCCTCATATGCCCCTTACATGCCCATTACACCTCCCCACATGCCCCTTGCAGGCCCATAAGATATGCTCACATGCCATCAGACAACCCCACATGCCCCTTACATGCGCATCACACCTCCCCACATGCTCCTTACATGTCCACCAGACCTCTTCACATGCTTTCACACCTCCCCACATGTTCATACCTGCCACATGCCCCTTACATACCAAACAGACCTCCCTACCTGCCACTTACATGCCCATCAGACCTACATATCCATTAGGCCTCATGGTAAGCAGTGTTCGCAAAATGGAATCATCATCATTTATTTATATAGCGCCAACATATACCGTAGCGGTTTACAATTGGGGACAAACATAGTAAACTAATTAACAAACTGGGTAAAACAGACAAAGAGGTGAAAAGGCCCTGCTCGCAAGCCTACAATCTATGGAATGAATGAGAAATAAATTTTCTCGCCACTGACGAAATAATAATCAAAATTGTTTTAACTATTGTCTGTTAGGCTTGTCTCTGTCATTGGAATTCCCAGAATAGCCCATTCTGGGGATAACGTACAAACTAAAAATATTCTGACAGTAAAAAGTATTAGGTATCTGCGCTTCCTGTAGAATGTGTTATAAGATGCGTTATGCGGCAGCCTCGGTCTAGGGAACAGAGTGAAGAAGGAGGGGGTTCCAACCCTCCTGATTAACAGAAATAATGAAGATATGTCTTTCCAGACATACAGTATATAATTATGTGATATTCTTAGTAGAGTAGATCTGATAAAACAACAGTGTGCACATAGAGAAACTAGTTCCTGGCCAGAAACAATCACTATGTATAATAAAATTGTAATGGTATATGAACCCACATGGTCAGATTAAGCGCATACAGTAAATGGGCATTATATAACAAAATAATTCAGTGATATATGGTAAGCATAAGAAGAGTTCAAAAGGGATGATTTCCCTCCTTTAAAAAAAAGTTCTTTAAGAATGTGCATGTTTCACATACAACAATAATGAAGGTCTCATAAAATGTCCACAAATGGCGCTCTAAACCAAGAGCTATAGCAATAATAGTCTTCACGCTGCCAGAAACAAATACTCAATATTTAATCTGACCATCTTTGATTGAGAATCTGTGATTGAGCCCCCCATTGTCCATATACATTCTCTTGGCTTTTTCACTATTTATAGGTGCCCTGGGGACATATCTTCACTGTTTCTAAAACAATTCTGATGGCTTAAGTTTTAACTTGTAACCAAATGTTTGATTGGTGGACAGTCCCATAAGAAATGAAATAAAGAAGCCATTGATTTGGTACATTTTGGGCACTTAGATGTATCTGACATCCCTGTAGCTGTTAACATTTGGATTGGTTTTGGTAGAACTTTTAATATTGTATGTATTTGAATTTGAAGGAGGGGAAAATCTTTCTAAATAAGTCAGACTTTAGGAATGCAGAGGTTCGAGAAAGCAGACTCATTGTCCCGTCAAAAGCTAACTCTTTATGAAGCAGTGAGGTGAATTTGTTGTCGAAATTCCCAGGTACAAATTTGTAAAGCCTCTATGCATAGGGCTTTGGAACATGTGCCTCCCACTTTGTTAAGGGACCGCATTCTGATTGTTTCATTGTTTTAGAGCTGACAATCCCTGCAAGTGTAGTGGAATATGACTGTACTGCTCCGCCTCAGCATTCAGTAGCTACATGTGCTGAGGTTCTCCAATCGGGGCTTAGCATACACTTTTCGGACACTCAGTCCCTGTTACCTGAGGATGAGTGTCAGAGAAATGTATGCTGAGCCCTGATTAGAGGACCTCAGCACATGTAGTTACTGAGTTCTAACAGTGTATGTACCACTCCAGCTGAACTGTGATTCACAAGGAACAGTGGATGGTTAGCATGCTGGCCCAGCTGCTAGCATGAGACCAGGAGTTGTATGCTACAGGCTCTTCATCCTGTAAATCATTAAATCCGATAAATTTTAGGTATCTTCAATATAAATAAACTAAAGGCTATCCCATGACAGATGCTTCATTGAAAAGTATTGCACAAATCTGTAAACATTTAATCTGAAAGTGTTCCAGAGAGCTTGCAGTTTTCAACATAACTTTTAAAAAGATACAAGCTTGGAAATGAATCATTACACTTCTGTTCATTTACACCAGTGTCAGAAAGTGTTTGTAAGTTAAATATTCTGAATTCTGTCCTAAACATGCAAAAGTGATAACATAATATTTAACGGGAAATAAGCCTAAATTGTAATTTTGCTTTATTTTTCTACAATTTATTGGCCTTAGTAATGCTATGTGCCTGTCAGGGATGTGTGTGCTGAGCCCCAACTGAGGGAGCTCAACACATATAGTTACTGAGTGTCAGAGAGGTGCAGACGGTACCAGTTACACTGATTCTGAAAAGAAGGCAGATGAGAGATGGCTCTATGTGGTGATAGAGGAGGAAGAAGAGGAGAAAGGAGGAGCATGGAGGTGTAGGAGGGAAGGAAATAGGAGGCAGAAGAAGAAGGAGAAAGAGAAAGAATGAGGGTGAAGTAGGAGGAAGAAGAGTGAAGAGGAAGGTAAGAGAGAGATAGAAGAAAGAGCAAGTGGGAGAGAGGATGAGGAAAGAGGAGAAGGAGCAGGATAACGTAACCGTGTTGTGTGCCTTCCGTGGCTGATCATTTTAGTAGAGATAAGAGGGAGATTATGCATACTTACCAACTTTCTGTTGGTGAAATCCGGGAGCCTGCAGAGGAGGTGGGCGTAACAGGGGGGCGGGGTCCCAAGTGGCGTCATTTTGGACCTGCCCCCATGACGTGATGACGCAAAATGCGTCATTTGACAGCGGGGGGCGGGGCCAAACGCCGCGATTCACCGGGAATCGCGGCGTTTGGGACTTAATTCTGCCCACTTCACTAGGAAGTGGGCAGAATTATCCAGATGCGGGGGATTGCCACACTCGCCCGGGAGCCCGGGAGACTCTCGCAAAATGCGGGAGTCTCCCGGATATTTCGGGAGAGTTGGCAAGTCTGAGATTATGACGTGCAGTAGAAAGTGTAATGGAGTACAGGTGGGTGGTCTGAGTGTTGCCGCTTTAAAAGCGCCATTTCACTGTGGCCATAGTAAATAATCTCATTTTGCACTGTAGCTGTTTAGGGCATTCGGATTTTACAAAGGACGCTAATTTAAACCTTCAGACAAACTTCAAATCGGATATTTGGTAAGTAGTGATGTAATTACTGTTGGGATTACACCCATCGTTATTCTGCTGTCGTTTAAAACCATGTTGGGGTTGACAGCACTGTTTTACCGTACCCCACCCCTTAGTCTAGTTGAAAGGTGATAGTGTTAAGCAGTGGGTATGGATTGAGGGATTTAAGCTGAAAGCTTCAATTTAAAATATTCCTTGGCTCTCTGTTTCTCTCCATGCCATGCCTGACGATAACCCCTAAGTTGGTCCAGGCTTCAAACCATTGGCCATATATCCTCCCTGACCGCCCCCTTGACTCCATTGTTTAAAAATCTAGACTTTGCCACAGGTAAATGGGGGGTGGGGACCTTTGCCCATTGGGCGCGGGCAGGAGCCTCTCGGGCTGGCCTGCTAGTGGGAGAGCCAGGCATCCTGCCATTTGCCATTACATTGGCTTCAGCAAAAGTTGAGAGACAAATGCACCCAAAACTAAAACATCTTGAAAATCAGGAGCAGCAAGTTAAGCACCAGCTATTTTTTTTTCAAAAAGGATCAGATGTGCCGTTTTGCTATTTAGATATATGGTAAATATTTTACACCATCTTTGTACCAGCTATCTTTAAAAGCATCAGATGTGCGGTTTTGCTAGTTAGATATATGGTAAACTTACTCCTCTAACTATTTGTTTCCTTAGGAATTTATTACTATCTTTGTAGTGAGAGATTAATGGGGGTTAATTCAAGAAAGTGATCACATGACTGTGACCCTACTTAATCAATAGATAATCAATAGATAGAGGCAATGTCAGCCTATTACGCAGTGCTATCCAGTGTTGGGGTGTATGTAGTTAGTGAAGATTTGTTACAAGCGTGTATGCAGATTATATAGCGTAGTAAGAGTTACACAACAGTTCAACAAGAGGTGAACAGGAGAGAAACATTTTATCCGGAAATACAGCTACATAAGACAATCACATGTGAGTTCTGTTATCCTCAACCTGATGCACTTGACTTGTGCATTACCTGGACACTCCCTGCTGAACTGTTTCTAAAAACTGTGTCAGGTGCCGTCTCCGCGCTCTCCACAGGCACCGCAGATCGACACCTTCTCTCCGCAATCCTCGTCCTGTTGCAGAGCAGCAGAACTCTATATCTACTCACCTGTCTGCAGCCAGCATGTCTTAACCGCCTAAATCTCCCTAACCCAATCAGGAGGCACCTTATAGTACTTAAAGCAGCCTCTGACACATGTCTAGTGCCAGAGTATTGGTTCTAACCAGCTCCAGCATTTAGTTTATATTCCTGTTCCTGACCTCCTGTGTATTTGACTCCTTGGCTTGTTTGACCTCTCTTCCGGATATCCCTTGTACTGTCCTGCCTGCACTGGTATTGACCTTTGGACCGTTTCTGACTACTCTTGCCTACTCTCCGTGGTACCTCGCTTCCTTGGTTTCGACTCGGCCTGTCTGACTACCCTCCAATCGCTGCACTGGTGACTTCCTGGGAGAACTGCGACCTGCACATCGCACGCAGCAAAGCCTAAACCTCCTTGCGGGTGTCCCTGGTGAACACCGATGGTGTGTTAGACTCCGCGCCTCTCAGGTTAGTAGCGCTAATACCAGTCAGTGATATTCCCTGTGTAAAAGTGTGACAAACTGCTTCATACAGCTGCAGATTTATTATGACTTGTTGGTTTCATATTTGCTGTTGCTTGTATTTCCGCCTACAAACCACACTTGCTGCTCCACTTAAACTGACTCTCTAACTAGCTCCTCACCTCCCCTTAGCCCAGTGATCATGCACAGCTGCCTCACTTTTCTTTCCATTATGTCTAATGTTATATAGGCCCTCTCCACTCCTGCCAAATGTCGCTTTCAAATTTAACTGTGTCTTACTCATCCATCCCTTATCTCTACTGTCCTAACTACTTTCCATTCCCTTGCTGACCCTAATGTCTCCATTCCATCACCTGCAACATCTACAATATCTCTCCTCATTCACTTTTTCCTTTATTGCCATTATCTCATCTCACTTCTAACCTCTCAACGTCCTTTCTTTCTGCCATACTTTCAATTTTCTATTTCACATTTTACTCTAGCTTTATCATGATTTGCTCCTCTCTCTTCTGTTCTCTCCCTCTTTTTGCCTTGTCCAACTTTTCTACGTCCTAACCTTTCCCTTCCCTTCATCCTCCCCATCTCTCTCCTCTCTTCTGCCCGTGATCTAACTTGTGGCCCCCTCATTCATATTTCCCTCTCTCCTCCTATCATCCCTCACCCCCTCTTCCTTTAGTCCCCCTCACTGCTCTTCTGTCTGCTTCCTTCTGTTCTGTTCCTTCCGACCTCTCCACCCCCCTAAAATCTATTTCCCATCACTTTTCCTTCTCTTGCTTTTCTTTCCCATCCATACACCCCGAATCAGCTCCATCGCATTTTTGCCAACTTCAACTCCCTCCTCTCTCCTCCCCCAGTCCTCCCTCTCTGCTATCGACTTTGCTACCCACTTCACCTTCAAAATCAAGTCAATACGTCATGACATCTCCTCCTATTAATCCCTTCTTGTCTCACCCTCACCTCCCTCCCTTCCCGCTTTGTCCCCCCTCCAACTCTCTGTGGACTCTATTTCCACCCCCTGCTCCCCACTGTCACCCCCAGTTGCTAGCCCATCCTTCTTCTCTTTCTTCACTCCAGTATCTGCAGATGAAGCTTGCACCCTTCTATCCTCCTCATCCCCCTCCAACTGCCCACTTGACCCCATCTCTTTCTACCTCCTCCACTCCTTCTCCCTTGAGGCCTGCTCCCACCTTGCCCACTTTCTCAACCTATCCCTCTACCCTTCTGCTGTAAACATGCTCTTGTCTCCCCCATACTCAAAAAACTGTCCCTTGACCCTGCCTCTCCCTCTAATTACTGCCCTAACTCCCTCCTTCTTTTTGCCTCCAAACTTCTCAACCATGTCTACAGCTATCTCACCATCTTTCTCTCTTCTCACAAACTCCTTGACCCACTTCAATCCAGTTTTCTCTCACTCCACTCAATTGAAACTGCCCTAAGGTTACTAATGACCTTCTCCTTGCTAAATTTATAGGACACTTCCCTCTTATTATCCTTCTCAACCTTTCTGCTGCCTTCAATACCGTTGACCACTCCCTCCTTTTGTCTCAAATCTATAGGCCTCTGTAACACTGTGCCTCCTGGTTTTACCTCTTAGCTCACCAACCACTCCTTTTCAGTCTCTACAACTGACCCCACATCCCCCTTTTCCCTTACCTATTGGAGTTCCCCAAGAATCCATTATTATTATTATTATCCTTTATTTGTTAGGTGCCACAAGATATCTGCAGCGCTGTACACAGTACAAACAGTAGACTATAAAGGGTGAAACAGTACTGAACAATAAACAAATAATACCAAGACTTCAGAAACTCCAGGCATGGCTATTGCAGTAAAGTTGGAGCAGAAGAACAGGTATAGAGACAGGAGGGAAAGGGGCCCTGCTCATAAAAGCTTACATCCTAAGGAAGGGTAAACAGACATCAGGTACAGAAGGGAGTCAGTTAAGGGGATATAGCATGGGAGGAGTGAAAAGAGGGTCTGGGAGGAGTAAGGAGATATTGAGCAGAGGAGATAAGAATTAGGTGGATGGCTGGTAGACATTAAGGAACAGGTAAGTTTTAAGTGCCCGTTTGAAGGAGCACAGGTTAGGGGACAGACGGATGAAGCGAGGGAAGTCGTTCCAGTGAAGGGGAGCAGCATGGGAGAAATCTTGGATTCTTGAGGTGCTCAGAGTGTAGAGGCGACGGTCATTGGCCGAGCACAGGGAGCGGGCAGGAGTGTGAATGGAGAGGAGGTTAGAGATATAGGTTGCAGTAGAGTGGCAGAGAGCCTTGTAGGTGATGGTAAGGAGTTTGAAAACGATTCTGTAGGGGAAGGGGAGCCACTGTAAGGCAGGGCAGAGAGGGGAGGCAGAAGAGGAGCATCGTGAAAGGAAGATGAGTCTTGCAGCCGCGTTGAGTATAGACCTAAGGGGGGCGAGATTGGAGTGGGGGAGGCCGGTAAGGAAAAGGTTGCAATAATCAAGACAGGAGATAAGTGCATGGATGATAGTTTTGGTGGCATCCTGAGAGAGGAAGGGCCGGATGTGGGCAATGTTGCGTAGTTGGAAGCAACAGACTTGGGCAAGGGATTGAATGTGTGGGGCAAAAGAGAGAAAGGAGTCGAAGATGATGCCCAGGCAGCGGAGTTGGGTGACAGAGGAGATGGTGGTGTTGTTAACAGTGATAGATAGGTCAAGGTGGGAGGAGAATCTAGAAGGAGGAAGACAATGAGTTCAGTTTTAGAAATGTTAATTTTGAGAAAGTGTGAGGACATCCAGGAGGAGGTGGCGGAGAGGCAGTCAGATACACGGAAGAGGAGTGTGGAGGAAAGATGAGAAGAAAATATGTAAAGTTGAATGTCATCAGCCTAAAGGTGATACTGAAGATCAAAGGAGGAGATGAGAGCACCAAGGAAGGTAGTATAGAGCAAAAAGAGTAGAGGGCCGAGAACAGAGCCCTGAGGGACTCCTACAGGGAGAGGGGAGGGGGTGGAGGAAGAACCAGATGTGGATACACAGAAGGAACGGTTTGCAAGGTATGAGGTGAACCAGGTGAGGACACAGCCAGAGAGGCCGAGAGAGAGAAGAGTTTGCAATAGAAGGGGGTGGTCCACAGTGTCGAAGGCTGCAGAGAGGTCGAGGAGGTTGAGTAGGGAGAAGTAGACTCAAGATGAACTGAAAACCACTAACTGGTATTTACGCCACTGAACTAGGAGGTGTGGAGTCTAATATACCCCTGGTTCACCAGGGACCCCCAGAAGGAGGTTTGGGCATAGCTGCAAAGGGTACGCAGGTCGCAGTCCTCCAAGACAGTTACCAGTATAGTGATAGAGAATAGTCAGAGCGGTCAATGCAATCATGAGGAGATGGTACCGAAGAGAGATCCACGGAAAAGTCAGACAGGCCGAAGTCACAAAGATGAGGCAAATAGCACAAACCAGGAGAATGGTCGACAAGCCGGGGTCACAACAAAAGGCAATAACAGGCACAATCAGAAGAGTAGTCAGAGGAAGCCGGGTCAAACCAAACAGGAGCAGGAACATACAAATAATACTGGAGACAGGAAACCTGATACTCTGGCACCCTAATGGCACCTAATGGTGCCAGAGCAGAGTTTAAATAGAGGCTGCAGGATGTGGGCGTCCCGTTGCCTGCTTCAAGAGTACAGGACTTACAAAAAGTTCCCTTGCCAGTCAAGGCCGTGATAGTAGCAATGAGAGAAGAAAACCCTCTGATGAATTGGCGGTAGTAGTTTGCAAATCCGTTGAACCGCTGAGTGGCTTTAAGACCACAGGTTTGTGGCCAGTTGAGAATGGATTCCACCTTCATGAGGTCTATTTGGAGACTGGGTAGCCAAGGAAGGGGACTTGAAGAAGTTCAAAAAGACAGTTGTCGATCTTGCAATACAGGGAATGAACCTGGAGACGGAAAAGAACCACTCTAACATGTTTGTGATGAGAGAGCAGGTCCGGAGAAAAAAACGAGAATGTTATTGAGATAAACAATCACTGATTGATATAGAAGGTCTCTGAAGTTCTTGTTGATAAATTCTTGAAACACAGTGGGGACATTGCAGAATGAACGGCATTACTAGGTACTCGTAGTGCCCGTCCCAAGTATTGAGGGCCATCACGAGTACTTTAGGGCCGTTTTCCACTCATAACCTCTACGAATGCGTACCAAATTGTAGGCTCCTCTGATGTCTAATTTGGTAAAAACTAAGGATGAGCGGGCTCAGATTCCGCTAATCCGAGTCCACCCGAACAGTGCGGATCCGACGGGATCCGAGCACTGTTCGGGAACTTCCGGGCGCCAAACTAATCCAAACCGAGGCTATGATCATCGGATCGTCGGATCTCGCAAGACTCGGATGTCATAAATACTCACCTTGCGGCCGCCATCTTCATTTCGCCTGACATCAGGGAAGAGGGAGGGTGTGTAGGGTAGTGGTGCTCTGTCCTTGTGTCCAGTGCTCTGTCCTTGCTGAGTCCAGTGGTGCATCAGTCCAGTACTCTGTCCTCGCTGAATCCAGTGGTGCATCAGTCCAGTGCTCTGTCCTTGCTGAGTCCAGTGGTGCTTTTGTCCTGTGCTCTGTGCTGCTGAGTACAGTGGTGCTTTTGTCCTGTGCTTTGTTCTGCTAAGTGCATAGTTATTTTAAAAGTATTAAAAAAATCTTAAAAAGAATTTAAAAAAATAAAAAAATTATACAAAAATCATTTAAAAAAAATATATATATTTTTTTTAAAAAAGTATAAAAAAAATTCTTGCAGTCCAGAAACATTAATACTGCAATATATAAAAAAATTGTTCACTGTTCTTGCAGTCCAGAAACATTAATACTGCAATATATAAAAAATTGTTCACTGTTCTTGCAGTCCAGAAACATTAATACTGCAATCTATTAAAAATTGTTCACTGTTCTTGCAGTCCAGAAACATTAATACTGCAATCTATTAAAAATTGTTCACTGTTCTTGCAGTCCAGAAACATTAATACTGCAATATATAAAAAATTGTTCACTGTTCTTGCAGTCCAGAAACATTAATACTGCAATATATAAAAAATTGTTCACTGTTCTTGCAGTCCAGAAACATTAATACTGCAATCTATTAAAAATTGTTCACTGTTCTTGCAGTCCAGAAACATTAATACTGCAATCTATTAAAAATTGTTCACTGTTCTTGCAGTCCAGAAACATTAATACTGCAATATATAAAAAATTGTTCACTGTTCTTGCAGTCCAGAAACATTAATACTGCAATATATAAAAAATTGTTCACTGTTCTTGCAGTCCAGAAACATTAATACTGCAATCTATTAAGTGTGTTGGTGGTTGCGAAGCCTGACCTTCCCATCACTGTACGGGAAGAGGTGGCTCCTTCCATCATTTGCAGCACGCCCTCTGCATATGCTAGAAGGATCACCCAAAGTCCAGTTACAGATTTGGCTAATGAAGGTGTGAAAGTTGTACATCGGGAGGAGGATATTGATGTAGCTGGTGCTGAGGAGGAACTTGACGAGGAGGATGCTGATGTGGTTATCTTAAATGAGACACCAGGGGGGGAATCAGTTGTTGTCCATGGGATGAAAAAGCCCATCGTCATGCCTGGTCAGAAGATCAAAAAATCCACCTCTTCGGTCTGGAGTTATTTTTATCCCAATCCGGACAACAAATGTATGGCCATATGTAGCTTATGTAAAGCTCAAATAAGCAGGGGTAAGGATCTTGGCCACCTAGGGACATCCTCCCTTATACGTCACCTGAATAACCTTCATAGTTCAGTGATTAGTTCAGGAACTGGGGCTAGGACCGTCATCAGTCCAGGGACACCTAAATCCCTTGGTCCTGTTGGATACACACCATCAACACCCTCCTCGTCAACTTTCTCCACGATCTCCATCAGATTTAGTCCTGCAGGCCATGTCACCAGCCAAACTGAGTTCTCTTCAATCCGGGATTCATCCGAGGAATCCTGCAGTGGTACGCCTACTACTGCCACTGCTGCTGTTGCTGCTGGTAGTCGGTCATCTTCCCAGAGGGGAAGTCGCAAGACCGCTACGTCTTTCACCAAACAATTGACCGTCCAACAGTCGTTTGCCATGAGCACCAAGTACGACACTAGTCATCCTATGGCAAAGCGGATAACTGCGTCAATAAGAGCAATGTTGGTGTTAGACATGCGTCCGGAGTCCGCCATCAGTGGAGTGGGATTTAGACGGTTGATGGAGGTATTGTGTCCCCGGTACCAAATCCCGTCGAGATTCCACTTCACTAGGCAGGCGATACCCGGGATGTACAGAGAAGTACGAACAAGTGTCCTCAGTGCTCTGAAAAATGCGGTTGTACCCACTGTCCACTTAACCACGGACATGTGGACAAGTGGTTCAGGGCAAACAAAGGACTATATGACTGTGACAGCCCACTAGGTAGATGCATCGCCTTCCGCAGCAACAGCAGCAGCTGCATCAGTAGCAGCATCTCCACAACGGCTGCTCGTGCCAAGACAGGCAACGTTGTGTATCACAGGTTTTAATAAGAGGCACAACGCTGACAACCTCTTAGAGAAACTGAGGGAAATAATCTCACAGTGGCTTACCCCACTTAGACTCTTCTGGGGATTTGTGGTGTCAGACAACACCAGTAACATTGTGCGGGCATTACATATGGGCAGTTTCCAGCACGTCCCATGTTTTGCCCACACCGTTAATTTGGTGGTGCAGCATTACCTGAAGAGTGACAGGGGTGTGCAGGAGATGCTTGCGGTGGCCCGCAAAATTGCTGGACACTTTCGGCATTCTGCCAGTGCCTACCGCAGACTCGAGCAACATCAAAAAAGGCTGAACCTGCCCTGCCATCACCTCAAACAAGAGGTTGTGACGCGCTGGAACTCCACCCTCTATATGCTGCAGAGGATGGAGGAGCAGCAAAAGGCCATTCAAGTCTACACAGCCACCTACGACATAGGCAAAGGAGTGGGGATGCGCCTGAGTCAAGCGCAGTGGAGACTGATTTCCGTGTTGTGCAAGGTTCTCCAGCCGTTTGAACTTGCCACACGAGAAGTCAGTTCCGACACTGCCAGCTTGAGTCAGGTGATTCCCCTGATCAGGCTGTTGCAGAAGCAGCTGGAGAAAGTGAGGGAGGAGCTGTTAAAGCATTGCGATTCAACAAAGCATGTAGCTCTTGTGGATGAAGCCCTTCGTACGCTTTGCCAGGACCCGAGGGTGGGCACTCTTTTAAAGTCAGAGGAATACATTCTGGCCACCGCGCTGGATCCTCGGTTTAAAGCGTATGTTGTGTCTCTGTTTCCGGCGGACACAAGTCTACAGCGGTGCAAAGACCTGCTGGTCAGGAGATTGTCCTCTGAAGAGGACCTTGACATACCAACAGCTCCACCTTCATTTTCTTCCACACCTGTGGCTGCGAGGAAAAATCTCAGTTTTCCTAAAAGACCCACTGGCGGGGATGCTGAGAACATATGGTCCGGACTGAAGGACCTGCCAACCATTGCAGACATGTCTACTGTCGCTGCATTGGATGCTGTCACAATTGAAAAATGGTGGAGGATTATTTTGCTGACACCATCCAAATAGACATGTCAGACAGTCCATATTGTTACTGGCCGGAAAAAAAGGCAGTTTGGAAGCCCCTGTACAAACTGGCTCTATTTTACCCGAGTTGTCCCCCCTCCAGTGTGTACTCCGAAAGAGTTTTTAGTGCAGCGGGGAACCTGGTCAGTGAGTGGCGAAGGAGGTTGCTTCCGCAGAACGTTGAAAAAATTATGTTCATAAAAATGAATTATCAATTCCTCAATCAAGTACAGCACTGGCCTCCAGATACTACAGAGGGACCTGTGGTTGTGGAGTCCAGCGGGGACGAATTGATAATGTGTGAGGATGAGGAAGTATACACTGAAGGGGGAGAGGAATCAGAGGATGAGGATGAGGGCGACATCTTGCCTCAGTAGAGCCTGTTTAGTTTGCACAGGGAGAGATGAATAGCTTTTTTTGTGTGGGGGCCCAAACAAACCAATTATTTCAGCCACAGTTGTTTGGTAGGCCCTGTCGCTGAAATAATTGGTTTGTTAAAGTGTGCATGTCCTATTTCAACAACATCAGGGTGGGTGGGAGGGCCCAAGGACAATTCCATCTTGCACCTTTTTTTTGGCATTATGTGACCGTCCTACAGTCGTTTGCCATGAGCACGAAGTACGACAGTAGTCATCCTATGGCAAAGCGGATAACTGCGGCCTTAACAGCTATGTTGGTGTTAGACGTGCATCCGGTGTCCGCCATCTGTGCAGTGGAATTCAGACAATTTGAAGGAGGTATTGTGGCCCCGGTACCAAATTGGGTACCGGGGCCACTCCACTAGGCAGTCCAGAAAGCTTAGTATCAGATATTAAAGTAATTAAATTACGTTCACTGTTCCTGCTACATCAAAAAAGCATGAACATGCCCTGCCATCAACAAAAACAAGAGGTAGTGACGCGCTTGAACTCCACCCTCTATATGCTGCAGAGAATGGAGGAGCAGAAAAAGGCCATTCAAGCCTACACAGCCATCTACGATGGGCCACGTGTTTGTGCCGCCCACTTGTGTCGCTTAGCTTAGACATCCAGCTACCTCGGTGCAACGTTTTGGACTAAAAACAATATTGTGAGGTGTTCTGAATAGACTGGAAATTAGTGGAAATGATTGTTATTGAATGCTATTGAGGTTAATAATAGCGTAGGAGTGAAAAAAACCCAAAAAACTGGATTTTAGCACTTTTTATGCTTTTTTAAAAATAAATCAGAACCCAAAACCCTAAATCAGAACCAAAACCTTTCGTCAGGTGTTTTGGCAAAACAAATCAGAACCCAAAACCTCAAGCTAATCAGAACCCAAAACCCAAAACACTCAAAGTGGCCGGTGCACACCCCTAGTAAAAATTTGAGCTCCATGGATGCAATCAAACAACTCCGGAATAAGAGTAAGCGGATAGTGATTCTTGTCTGTTATAGCGTTCAGGCGGCGGTAGTCAATACATGGTCTCAAGGAGCCGTCCTTTGTGTTAACGAAGAAGAATCCAGAGCCCCTGTGGGAGAGTAAGACTTTCGAATGAAGCCCCGCTCGAGGTTTTCTGAAATATACTAGGACATGGCTTGCATTTCCGGTAAAGAAAAAGGATAAACACTGCCCTGAGGAATGGTTTTACCAGGAACAAGCTCAATTAAACAGTTCCATGGACATTGTGGAGGCAGTTTCTCAAAGGCAGATTTACTGAACACATCGAGGAAGTCCAGGTATGGTTGGGGGAGTGTTACTTGTGAAGAGAGAGAAAGACAAGGCAGCTGAACCACAGGACATGGAACCTTGGAGAGACAGTGTTGAAAACAGGAGGGACCCCAAGAGGGCCCGGTAACAATCAAATTGAGGAGAAGGCGTCCTTAGCCAGGGTAAAGCCAAGATGATGGAATTCACGATTTGTGGAATAATCAGGAACTTGATCCACTCATGATGAAGCACTCCTACCTGCAACTGAACAGGACTAGCAATTGTCACATATTGTACCAGCTACCTTTCATTCTGGTCACTATTCTTACCTGTTTCCCTTGGTTTTCACTCCCTGCATTCACTTGCGGGTCTGAACTGAGCATACGCACACCTGGTCTCTGGTCTTTTCAAAACTTCCTGCATTCCCTTGATTGGCTAATTGTCTGTGAGCTCTGTCTATTTAAAGCACCTGCTGCTCTACTAGTGTGCCAGATCTTCAGGTCTATTTACCTGTTAGGACGCTGTTCTCTCTGACTCCCGTCTACACATCGTTATCCTGTGTTACCTGTTACACGATCAAGACCTGTGGTATTACTGCAAGAACCTCGTGCCTCATCATCGGCCCTGTCCTTAAGCTATTCGCTTTCCAGGGATAACAGTGCATCAGTTCTCTGCAGTTTACCACCTCTCAGTTGGTATCCTGTGTTACCTGTTTCACGATCAAGACTTGCAGTATTGTTGAAGGAACCTCGTGTCTCATAATCAGTCCTGTTCTCAGCTATTCGCTTTCCAATTTCTCTCAGTTATTAATCATGTCTCAACCGAATGTCTCTGCCATCCCATATGATTCTTCCCCTTGACCACCTTGCTTTTCCTCTTTCCCTTTTATTCTAGATCCTCGTCACACTTTTTCCACACTTCTTTAGAATACTTTGGAATGTTCTTACAATGGACACTTTCTATAATATTTGATACACAAACCTACCAAATATCTTTGACTTGTGCATTTGACACTATGGCTTGAGATTTGTATCTTGCTATAAAGTGTTTGCATTGTAAGGCTGGGTACATACTACAGAAAATTTCCCCTGATGGTAAAATCATTAACGATATCGCAACGACTGAACATCCCGATCAGCATGCCAATTCATGTGTACACACTATACACGTTTTACAAGATTTACCTTCAGATCTGTGCTCTTCCCCTGTCATAACCAGCGGCTGAAAAGATTGTGACTCTGTAAACTCTATGGAGATCTGCCTACACTGGTTGTGAGTGCTTACACACTTCAGAATTTGCCCGACATCGGTTTACGGAGATTTTTAGTCCGTTTATAAAATCATATTAAACAAAATGATTTGTGATGAAGTGCTTTTTAGTGATAAAACATAATTGTAGGAGTGTACACACTAATGCAATATTGGACCTCACGGTCGTTTATCGTGTGATTGTCATGATAATCAGGTGAAAAACCTGTAGTGTGTACCCAATCTAATTCTTTTCTTTTCTCTGTATCCTTTAATTTTACTTACATTTTTTATCCAAAACTGTTGGGAGATATGCTGCTATATAGTTAGGAGTCTGGCACTTGTGGGATATAAAGGTATTAATGGGATATAACTGTATTCATATAGGTGTACTGTGACTAAACAAGTTTAGTAACACCTTAACTAGCCTGTCCCTCGTTTTCTCACAAAATGTGAATTATAGCATGTACTTTTTATAGCTCTTGCTTTTGTGCCCTAGTTCAATAAAGTACAACTGCAGTGTCTAATTATATGTGGATAAGGGGCAGGGGAAGACTGGCAAATATTAGCCCGTGGGCAGTGGAGGAAAAGTTTGGAAGGAAAGTGGGGCAGGGGGGAATTTGGGTCCCGATTTGAGACAGTGGGGGGGTGTAGCATCTGTCCCAGACATAGTCCAATGTGTATATCAGTTTTATAGTACCAAATGAAACAAAAAAACGGTAGCTTTGTTGTGCCAGATGTCTGCCTGTAGGAAAGTCTCAGTCAAGGCACGTTGCTGGGTTCTCAAACGAATTACAGTTTGGCCCCACAAAAAGTTTTCCAGATTTCTCTTATCATACACAAGCTTTAAAGTTTCAAGTGGCAATCAGCAGTTTAATCATATCAAACAACTTGCTATCAATCAATTAAACAAAGAATAAATCTAGTGCAGGGACCTGTTAACATCCCCTTCATTCATGTAACTCTGACTTAAGTGAGGAATTAATCAGCCATGGAAAATACGAGGGATTTACAGTGGTCTTACAATATCTTATTAAAGTGCTGGTCTAGGAAGAAAGTTAGTGAAAAACACATTTCCATGTAAAAACGCTGTGTGCAATTTGTGGCCACAGGATGGCAGTGTTAAACACTAAACCAGTGGTTCCCAAACTTTTGCAGTTCGCGGCACCCTTAGAGTCGCCATAATTTTTTCAAGGCACCCCTCCAAAATAATTACCGAGCAGTCCCCTTTTATAAGTAGTTGGGTCAAAAAAACGTATTAAGTATTTAGGTCAGGACAGAAATACTTATTTAGTTGTATGCAAAAATATTACAAATAAATCCAAGGGATAAGAATATTTTTATATATTTTTTTCAATTATATTTCTGTCAAAGAATAATTTACACCTAACTCACACTGAGCCCTTCATCCACACACTGTGCCCTCCTTCATCTCTACACACTCTGTGCCCTCCTTCATCTCCACCCCTCACTCTGTGCCCTCCTTCATCTCCACCCCTCACTCTGAGCCCGCCATCATCTCCAGTCATCACACTCTGTACCCGCCATCATCTCCAGTCATCACACTCTGCCCCTGCCATCTTCTGTCATCACACTCTGCCCCTGTCATCAACTGTCATCACACTCTGCCCCTGCCATCTTCTGTCATCACACTCTGCCCCTGCCATCTTCTGTCATCAGACTCTGCCCCTGCCATCTTCTGTCATCACACTCTGCCCCTGTCATCTTCTGTCATCACACTCTGCCCCTGCCATCTTCTGTCATCACACTCTGCCCCTGTCATCTTCTGTCATCACACTCTGCCCCTGCCATCTTCTGTCATCACACTCTGCCCCTGTCATCTACTGTCATCACACTCTGCCCCTGCCATCTTCTGTCATCACACTCTGCCCCTGTCATCTACTGTCATCACACTCTGCCCCTGCCATCTACTGTCATCACACTCTGCCCCTGCCATCTACTGTCATCACACTCTGCCCCTGCCATCTTCTGTCATCACACTCTGCCCCTGCCATCTTCTGTCATCACACTCTGCCCCTGCCATCTTCTGTCATCACACTCTGCCCCTGCCATCTACTGTCATCACACTCTGCCCCTGCCATCTTCTGTCATCACACTCTGCCCCTGCCATCTTCTGTCATCACACTCTGCCCCTGCCATCTACTGTCATCACACTCTGCCCCTGCCATCACACTCTGCCCCTGCCATCTACTGTCATCACACTCTGCCCCTGTCATCTTCTGTCATCACACTCTGCCCCTGCCATCTTCTGTCATCACACTCTGCCCCTGCCATCTTCTGTCATCACACTCTGCCCCTGCCATCTACTGTCATCACACTCTGCCCCTGCCATCTTCTGTCATCACACTCTGCCCCTGTCATCTACTGTCATCACACTCTGCCCCTGCCATCTTCTGTCATCACACTCTGCCCCTGCCATCATCTGTCATCACACTCTGCCCCTGCCATCTACTGTCATCACACTCTGCCCCTGCCATCTACTGTCATCACACTCTGCCCCTGCCATCTTCTGTCATCACACTCTGCCCCTGTCATCTACTGTCATCACACTCTGCCCCTGCCATCTTCTGTCATCACACTCTGCCCCTGCCATCTTCTGTCATCACACTCTGCCCCTGCCATCTACTGTCATCACACTCTGACCCTGCCATCTTCTGTCATCACACTCTGACCCTGCCATCTTCTGTCATCACACTCTGCCCCTTGTCATCTTCTGTCATCACACTCTGCCCCTTGTCATCTTCTGTCATCACACTCTGCCCCTGTCATCTTCTGTCATCACACTCTGCCCCTGCCATCTACTGTCATCACACTCTGCCCCTGTCATCTACTGTCATCACACTCTGCCCATGTCATCATCTGTCATCACACTCTGCCCCTGTCATCTACTGTCATCACACTCTGCCCCTGCCATCTTCTGTCATCACACTCTGCCCCTGTCATCTACTGTCATCACACTCTGCCCCTGCCATCTTCTGTCATCACACTCTGCCCCTTGTCATCTTCTGTCATCACACTCTGCCCCTGTCATCTTCTGTCATCACACTCTGCCCCTGCCATCTACTGTCATCACACTCTGCCCCTGCCATCTTCTGTCATCACACTCTGCCCCTGCCATCTACTGTCATCACACTCTGCCCCTGCCATCTTCTGTCATCACACTCTGCCCCTGCCATCTTCTGTCATCACACTCTGCCCCTGCCATCTTCTGTCATCACACTCTGCCCCTGCCATCTACTGTCATCACACTCTGACCCTGCCATCTTCTGTCATCACACTCTGACCCTGCCATCTTCTGTCATCACACTCTGCCCCTTGTCATCTTCTGTCATCACACTCTGCCCCTTGTCATCTTCTGTCATCACACTCTGCCCCTGTCATCTTCTGTCATCACACTCTGCCCCTGCCATCTACTGTCATCACACTCTGCCCCTGTCATCTACTGTCATCACACTCTGCCCATGTCATCATCTGTCATCACACTCTGCCCCTGTCATCTACTGTCATCACACTCTGCCCCTGCCATCTTCTGTCATCACACTCTGCCCCTGTCATCTACTGTCATCACAGTCTGCCCCTGCCATCTTCTGTCATCACACTCTGCCCCTTGTCATCTTCTGTCATCACACTCTGCCCCTGTCATCTTCTGTCATCACACTCTGCCCCTGTCATCACACTCTGCCCCTGTCATCTTCTGTCATCACACTCTGCCACCCCCCCCTGTGTCCCGCAGCCAGGTAGCGAAAAAAAAAGAAAAAAATACTTACCAATCTGGAGGCACCCGGGACCCAGCATCCTCCTCTCTCCTGCTTGTCACAGACTGTCGGGTCGTGATGACGTCATCACGCCCGACGTTCAATGAGAAGTGAGGAGGGAGGATGCTGGGTCCCGGGTGCCTCCAGATTGGTAAGTATTTTTTTTTTTATTATTCGCTACCTGGCCGCGGCACCCCTGGGAGCCGTGGCGCACAGTTTGGGAACTGCTGCACTAAACCATCTGTAATTGCAAAGGCTGGATAAACTAGCATTCCCTAATCCTATTTTACCTACCAAGTACAGTAATTGGTTCAAAAAATTACTTAGCCCTGCATGGCTTATTCATAGTTGCAAACATTTTAAAATATTTAAAAAAAATAACAGGTCTTCCTCTAGAGGTCTCATATCTACTTTTTATTCATTCTTGATCTACCACAATTTACCTGACAAAGAGCTACATGAGTTACGCTGGGAGGGGGCCATTGAGATTGATGTGTGGAATGCAATTCAGGAAGCAGTAGCTAAATCTTCAATCTGCACTTGGATTAAAGGAGTTTCATACAAGCTATTATTCCGCTGGTATCTAGCATACTTGCTAACTTTAATAATTAAAACTCCGGGAGATCCCAGTTAGCTGGCGTGTTGGGAGGACAGGAAGGGTGGGACGTGGTCAATCACATCATTTTGGCCCCGCCCTCGCGACAAAACCATCATTTTGTAATGGGCCGGGGCAAAAATGATGCGATTCACCGTGAATCACGTCAATAAGGCTTCCATCCTGTCCACTTCACTAGGAAGTGGGCAGGATATGGGAGATTTGCCTGCTCTCCTTGGAGTCCAGGAGACCTAACCGGATTTCAGGAGTTTCCCGGATATTCTGGAGAGTTATTATTATTATTATTATCGTAGATTTGTAAGTCGCCACAGTGCTCAGCAGCGCCGTACAGTAGGGAAAAAAAGGACATACATAAAACAGGACATACACAAAACAAGAACAGACAAGGCAAACAAAATGAATAGAGGCATGAAAACAAAGGATATGGAGGACCCTGCTCATTAAGAGAGCTTTCTAAAGGAGAGATGGCAAGTATGGTATCTACAGGGCCGGATAAGGGAATGGAGGCCCCTGGGCTAAGGGGCCCTCCATTCCCCCGTGAGGCCCCCAATGTGAGCCGCCCGCCGCCCCACGTGAGCCCCCCCAAGAACTTACCTGTCAGTGCAGTCCTGCTTCCGCGGCGCGCTGTAAGCTCCTTACTGAGCAGATCTCGCAAGAGTTCAAACTCTCGCGAGATCTTGGGGACGGATGACTGCACTGATAGTGCTCAGCAGCATTGATCGGGCCGGGGGCGCCCCCCGCCCCCGGACCGATCAATAATGCTGCTGAGGACTTTGAAGGGCCCCCTGGATGCCCGAGGCCCCTGGGCTATAGCCCAGTTAGACCTCGGGTTAATCCGGCCCTGGGTATCTAGTCCCCTCCAGACTGAAGGCAATCTATCTGACAACTACAGATCTCTGCTGGTGGGATTGCGGTCAGCGAGGCACCCTCTCCCACATTTGGTGAAGCTGCCTTAAAATGTTACCCTTTTGGCAAGATCGAACATCTACAATTCCCATTTCACTTTTCCTATTTCATACTGCCACGTCTCCGTCCTGGAGTCCACAGACTGATTTGGAAACTCCCAAGCCACATTCTCACTGCTGCTAGATGCCTAGTTGACCGAAACTAGAAACAGGCAGAGTGTTCTATCATCCCAGCTTTGATTAATGGTGTTTGTCAGATTTACAAATTGGAACATATTACTAGTATCATAAACCAACGGCCCAACCAATTTCTATCCACCTGGCAGTCCTGGTGTGACTATTTCGCTTCCTGTCTTCCCACTCCCATACACAGAGTGCTACATAAATGTTTAGAAAACTCAATCTCCCCTGTTGAAGTATCCTCCTTCTCCTCCTCCCCCCTTTTATCTTCACAGTACTAACATGTCCCACTTTTCTTGTTCCCATCCACCTTATCCCTCTTCTAATTCTTCCCCCTGCCCCACCATACATCATGTATGTCAGTCAACATTCTTGTATTTGCAAGGACATCCCCATTTTTGTTGCTTTTTATGTCGTTGTGATTATTATACAAATTTGTGCTCAATTGCATTGAACATGATGCATCATTCCTTGTCCCTGGATCCCTGTCCTTTTCTGTACCCCACCCTTCCCATTCCTCATGAATAATTTCAATAAAACTTTATTAAACAAAATATATATTTAAAAGTGAATCCAAGCAGGCTGCAATCCATACTGTTTCAGTGGACCATGGAGCACTATAATTACCAGTATACTTTGTTGCTTGAACGTGATATAAGTCCAGTTTTTCTACATTTTAATTACCAAGCTTCAATGAAAATTAAGTTCTAAAGCCTAGAAATAGTCCAGCCTATTTGCATTTAGACCTGGGCAAATTTGCTTGAGAAGCGTTTTAAAGAGTTTCTACCTCAGAAATGATTGCTGAATAATATATTCAAAATCAGACAAAATCGGACGCCGGGAACCCTGCAAAAACAGATTTCAAATTGACGGATTGGCTGTTGTGAATTTTGTAATATTTTATGTTTATTTGTGAATAATTTTTAATGTTTTGTGTATTATTACTTATAATTTGTCTTTCCCCTCTGTTTCAGACAAAATTTTGGCTTTAAGTATGGAAACCTCTGAATGGTGCGTGATTTGTAAGGAAAAATTGGACAATGGACAAGAGGTAGTTACAATTTCGCAAAAAGGAGCAGATGGCATAAATTAAGTGAGCCGAAGCCCTGGAAGCGATGTTGTTGCAGTTGCTGGAATAAGTGTTCACATTGCATGTCAGTAAATATTTACAGGTAAAAAGGATATTGAAATAAAGAAACAATACCAAGGAAAAGTGCTCGTTTAAATGAAGGCCCAGTTTGTAGTGCCACTCATTGATTGTTTTGTGATACCTTTGTGGAACTTTCGTCCAAACATAAACCTAAATCAGAGAATGTGAAAGTAAGAACTTCAGAGTTTGTTGAAACCCGCTGTGATGAATGGTCATTTAAGGTAAGAGGCTGTTTGGAATATTATCTTGGTGATCTTCATGGTGCCGATTGCGTCTACCATCACACCTACAGCGTCAATTTTCGAAGTGGGAAAAACATTTCTGCAACAAGTCTTTGAAGAAAGGGCTACCAAGTAATGAAGAACAATACCACGCATTCCTTCAGACCTGTACTTACTTCGAAGAGAATGATGAAGAATAATTGCTGATTGGAGACCTAATTTCCAATTACTGTGGATCTCCAACAATCAAGGACATGGCCCACAGAAGACACTGCACCAAGATCAACAGGAATGTTAATTTCAGAACGCGCATGACATTTGTCGGCAAGAAGGAACAATTCTTGGCTAATGAAAACAACAAGTAAGCAATGATTTCCCTTATAGGTGAGATGTTGAAGAAGCACGGGTGTACTGTGCACAACGCAGATGGGGAAGCTGATGGGGACATCATTCGTATTGCAGTCTCATCATCAGAAAATGCAAGTACAACAGTAATACGGGATGACACCAACTTGCTGATTCTGCTTCTGTACCATGTCAAGGACAGTGGTTTCAAGTTATACTTCCGGAGTGACATAAGACGGAGACCCTCTCCTAATCCTGTGAATGATATCATCTGCATTAAATCATTGTTGGGTTGTGACATCTGCAAGTTGCTCTTGTTTCTGCAACCTTTCCCTGGCTGTGATAGCACATCCAGAATGTTTTCACTTGGGAAGTCTTCAGCATTCGACAAACTGATGAATGTAACTGAGCTCCATTCAGTTGCAAATCTATTCTGTTTTGATTCTTGTCAATATTCGAATATAGAGGCAGCTGGAAGAAAAGCAATGCTTCTACTGTATGACTGCAAGTCATTGGAATCCACAAACGCACTACGTCATCCAATGTTAGTTGAAAAGGTAGCTGCAGCTATATCATTTGTTACATCCGAGTGTTTGCCACCTACTGATTCGTCCACAAAGTACCACAGCTTTCGCACATATTTTCAAATAAGAATGTGGAAGTCTACAGAAGATAGGATCAAGGCAGAAGAGTGGGGTTGGTATGTAAAGAATAATTCCTACTACCCTCTGCGATATGCCACCAGCTCCAGATTATCATTTTAACATGATTTGTCGTTTCTGCAAGACAAAATGTGCTACTGTTATGAGCCGTGGCAGTGCCTCAAGCTGCCGCGATTCCCTGTCCTCTGCTGGTCTGTGTCCCTTGACTTTACCACTTTGAGTCATTTGGCCTAGTCTGGAATCCCTTCCTTCTCCCTACCAGGAATTTCATTATGTATTTTTAAAGAAAAAGGCAGACTCGCTCTTATCACCAGGTCTAAGTTGTCTAAAGGACGTTTATGTACTCTGTTCATTCCTGAAACACAGGCAATGTAGCAGTATGTGGAAGAGAATCTTCAGAAAGGGTTTCCAGGTCTCCGGTAGGAGCCGGATGTTTCTTTGTTGCCATGTTGCCAAGAAAGATGGCAGCTTGAGGTCTTCTATGGACTTTGGCAGTCTGAACAAAATTATGGTCAAAAACACATACCCGCTTCCTCTCATCTCTGCACTCTTCAATCAACTGAAATCAGCCACTATATTCTCTAAGATTGACCTTTGGGGCATCTACAACCTGATTCGGATAAGAGAAGGAGATGAGTGGAAAACAATACTCACTCAGGCCATTATGAGCATTTGGTTATGCAGTTCGGGCTCTGCAACCCTCCTGAAGTGTTTCAAGATTTAATTAATGATGTTCTGCGGGAATTCTTAGGCAAATTTGTTGTAGTCTACTTGGACGATATCTTAATCTATTCACAGTCTTTGGCTTACACCGCCAGCATGTCCCTGAAGTGCTCCTTAAACTTTTCCAGCACCACCTGCATGCTAAGCTTGAAAAATTGTTAATTTGAGGTCACCCGTGTTACCTTCTTAGGCTATGTCATCTATCCCAGTGAGTTCTCAATGGATCCTGACAAGGTGCGAGTAGTCCAGAATTGGGTGCTCCCCACTAATTTGAAAGCCATTCAGAGTTTCCTTGGCTTTGCCAATTATTATCGGAGGTTCATCCGTTCATTCTCAGTACTAGTGGCACCTATTACTGCTCTTACACGTAAACGTGTCGATACAGCTAATTGGTCGCCGGCAGCTTTAGCATCTTTTTCAACCCTTAAAAATGTTTTTATATCTGTTCCAGGCCTCGGGCATCCAAATCCAGAACTTCCGTTTATAGTTGAAGTGGATGTTTCAGACGTGGCGGCTGGTACTATTCTTTCTCAGAGGGATCCTCGGAACCAAAGGCTGCATCCTTGTGCATATTTCTCCCAGAAATTCTCAGCCACAGAGATTAATTATGATGTGGGAAACTGTGAATTATTAGCCATCAAATGGGCTCTGGAAGAGTGGCAACACTGGTTGGAAGGAGCCACTCATCAAATCACCATCTTCACGGATCATAAAAACCTTCAGCACATTCAGGCCGCCAAAACCTTGAGGCAAGGCCGTTGGGCCCTCTTTATACTGGTTTCAAGTTCCTAACTACCTTTTGACCAGGCTCTAGGAACCTCAAGGCCGATGCACTCTCTCGGAGCTTCATGTCCTGTCCTGCTCCGCCTCCGGATCCTTGGCCCATCATTCTGTCCTCCTTGATTCATGCTGGTTTGACCCAAGACCTTGGAATTGCGCTATGTCAATTTCAAAGAATTGCCCCTGCTGAAACCCCTGCCGACGGGCTGCTCGTTCCAGTTCATCTTAGGAAATCTGTACTCGCCACATGCCATGAAAACAAATCTGCTGGGCATCCAGGAATATCTAAGACCAATGAAATCCTCTCACGTTGGGTTTTGGTGGCTCACTTTGTCTTCTGATGTTCAGAGTTATGTCCTTTCCTGTAAAGTATGCACCAGAAGCAAAGTCTCCAGAAGCTGCCCTTTGGGTCTGTTGATGCCCTTGTCTACTTCAGCTAAACCGTGGACAAACCTTTTGATGGATTTCATTGTTGATCTACCATGATCATCTGGTCACAAAACCATATGAGTGGTCGTGGCTCGCTTCAGTAAGATGGCCCACTTAGTTCCATTACCTAAACTACCTGATACACGAACAATGACCTTGTTGTTCATTCAACATATTTTTCAGTTTCACGATCTTTCTGAGGACATCTTCTCTGACCGTGGTTCCCAATTTGTATCCCACTTTTGGAGATCCTTCTGCAGCCTGCTGGGAATGAAGCTTAGCCTATCATCTGCTGGCCATCCGCAATCCAGCGGTCAGACGGAGAGAACTAATCAGTCCTTGGAACAGTTCCTTCACTTGTATATCTCCAAATTTCATGATAACTGGTCCTCTCTACTCCCGTGGGCTGAATTTGCCTATAACAATTCTTATCATTCCTCAACCCGCATATCTACATTTTTCTACAACCTTGGTTTACATCCCAGGGCAAATTCTCTCCCTTCTATAACATTTCTTGGTGTTTCCACAGCTTCCGCTATTGCCTCACGGCTCAGAGTTATCTGGAAGAAAGTCCACTCTGCTTCAGATCCAAGTCCTTGTCAGATTGTCATCATAGAGCTTGCTTCTTTAAAGTTGGTGATAAAGCTTGGCTCTCCACCCGGAACATCAAGCTCAAGCAGCCTTGTCAGAAACTTGGACACAGATTCATTGGAGCGTTTAATATTTTCAAGAAGATCTATCCCGTGGCTTTCAGATTTAAATTGTCTCCATCTTTAAAAATTCTGAACACATTCCATTGTTCTCTGTTGAAAAATGTTGTCTCTTCTAATAAGTTTAATTTTCACAGAACACAGTGGAGAAGATTTTGGATTCCATGAAAGCTCAGGGGCAGATTAATTTCCCTGCACTGGAAAGGCTACGGCCGGGAAGAATGATCTTGAGTTCTGCAGAGACGTCTCCACACTGACAAGTTCCTCATGGAGTTCTTTAGAAAGATCCCCGGGAAACCAGGATGTCGGGGTTCTTTAACCCCTCCTCAAGGGGGGGGGGGTACTATTATGAGCTGCAGCAGTGCCTCAAGCTGCTGTGACTCCGTCCTCTACTGGCCTGTGTCACTTGTGACATCACTTCTGGTTTTGCATTTCGGCCATCACCTAAGCTATAAAAGGTACGCTTTCTGTAATAGCGCCGTGTCCCGGCAAACAGGCAGTCGGCTCGTGTGCATTCTCTGTAGTTTTTATTTGTACAGCCTCCTGGGCATTAGGAGGAGGGCTGTACTAATTATTTAGGCAAGTCCTGATGTTTATATTAATCCGGCCCTCTTAATTCTCAGGCCTTTGTCTGTATTTAAGGCAGGGAGGGCTTAGCCTACCTGCTAGTTATAGCGTTCAGTTCCTGGCTGTTGACCTGCTCCTTTGTACTCAGCTTATTCCTGGATTGCTTTCTGTGTATGACCTTTGGCTTATGTTTGTCACGAGGCCGTGGGCACCGCCGCATCCCAGCCATTGTCATGACAACTGAGACGTCACTTCCGGTTCCCGTTCCGGCCATCGTCATGGCAATGGTCGGGGCGTGCTCCAGTTTCACCGCCGCTACCCAGCCGGCTGGGCAGCCAAGCGTATGCGCTCCTCATTAGTTTTAATTATCGCTGCTGGGCTAATGGCTTCTGGTGTGCTTCCTCCTTTGTGATTGGCCCTTCCATGTATTTAAGACAGGGAGGGCTTAGCTTCCCTGCTAGTTATAGTGTCCCATGTGCTGCACATTTTGCTGATCTGCACTTTGCTTCTGTGGATACTTCTTATCTGTGACCTGATTCCCTGTTATGACCTCAGCCTGTTTTTTGGATCCTGGTTGAACGCCTCTGCCCTTTTGCCCTCAGCCTTTTTTTGGGGATTATCCTTGTACACTGCCAGCCCAGACCTTTTGCCTGTCCCTTGGTTATCCTGCTCGCTAGTTTCCCACGATGTTGGCCTGTTCCTGACATCCGTTTCCAGTATTCTGGTTACCTTCACCCTGCGCTGTGGTTACTTAGATAAGCTTCTACTACCTCTGAGCTTAAGTCCTGGGGGTATCTGAGTACCTCCCTACAACATCAGTTCTACAGGAAAGGCAGCTGCTAAAGGTGAAGACCTCTGTTAGCCTGGTTCTAGAAGCTCATCTAGAACTGTAGTCATAACAATGTTCCTGGACATCGGATACCCTTGTTTGCTGCCAGCCCTGATCTTTACCTGAACCTGATTTTGCCGATTGCTCCTGCCCTTGGACCCTGGCTTGTTCCTAACCATGTTGCCTACTGTCATCACCTCCTATTCCCGTGCTGTGGAATTACTCATAAGCTTGCACTACGTCGAGTATAAGACCTGGGGGCATCCCAGTACCTGTGATCATATCTAGCTCTACAGAAAAGACGGCTGCTATAGGTGAAGACCTCTGCTGATAGTTCTATAAGCTTATGATAATAGCTGGTAGCCATAACAGCTACTTCATGATGTGGATGTGAGCCTAATAGATTGTCCTGTTCAACAGCTTGTGGTGAGTGCCAAAACAGTGGTTGCGAGATAATAACCACCCCACTGCCAACAGTGAATATGATGACAGTGATGAAGACGATAAAAGTACAGTTTGTCTTTTACTAAGTTTACTCTTTTAATTAACAGAACTAAAAAACATGAATTTGAAGTAATTATTATTTTCTGGAATGTTAAATTCTGTAAAAAAATTCTAGCGTCAAAATGAAAAGAGAAATGTTTGTGTTGTTGTCACACACCGGACCCGCAAGCTGGTTCCGGCAAACTTACATGCCTCACGCAGGCAATCGCCTCGGTGGGTGATGCCTCGTCCTCCCGATGGCGGGAGCTATCTTGCCTTTGGATCTGCGCATGGGCAGACCCGTTCTTCCATTTAACACTTCTACGGCCTCTTCTCATTGGCTCCTCATAATTATTTGGGTATTTAAGGCACCTGACAATGCCTGTTCTTTGTGCTCACTTCTGTGTAGAGTTTGGTCTTGGTTCCCTGTGCTCCTAAATACCTTCCAGCAAACTATATTGTATTGCACTCCATGCTGTTCCAGTGACTCTACAATCAGCTGTTCAGAGTCACCACCTCGTGTACAGCCCATAGTTCAGCGCTATTCCTCAGCAGACTATATTTGTATTGCTCTCCTTCTTGTTCCAGTGGCTTTCCATTTAGCATCAAGTGATTCTTCCTCGTTCTCTTCTCACGATTCCATATTACCATTAGTAACCAGCTATCCATTGTCAACTCTCCAAGTGTTTTTTTTTTAGTGCTCTCCCAGAGGGCCGCGACCTGTGGGGCAGGGGCTGCAAAGACAATACCTCCTTGTGGGGGTTCCTGGCGAAGACAACCTGCTCTGTTAGACTCCGCACCTTTTGGTAAAGTAGTGCCAAACTAGTCGGATCTGGGGGATCCAAAGTTCGCCCTTGTACTCCGTGACAGTTGTAGTATATTGTTGAAAGTTTTATTTAAAAGATGGTTAAATATAAATAAAAGCATTATCTCTCTCTAAAAAGCATAAATTAGTTTATTTTTGCTTTTAGTAGGAAACAGTCAGTCTGCTATTTTGAAATCTGTTTTTGGGGGGGTTTCCCGTGGTCTGATTTTGGATATGTTATTCAGCAATGGTTCCTCAGCAAGAAACGCTTTTAAAAAAAACAACTTCTGAAGCGATTTTGCCCAGGTTGAAGGGATAATTGCTTTATTTTGCCTGGACTAAAAGTAAGTAAGAGTAGTTGCTAAGAATTGCATATAACTTGCAGAAAAAGAGGGATGTCATGGTCGAAAGATTTCAAGAACAAATTTTTGAAACATGGGACTGTCCCTGGCTATTAGTTACTGTTAGCAACTCTGGTTTACTATGCTAAGGCAAATGTATATCATCAGCTGCTTTAGTCGGCTTGGTATTCTGAGACCTAGGACATTATTTATAGTTAGGATCAAATCCAGCTAAAGGGAGTACATTTGCACGAGGATAACCCATGATGCACTGCAAGGAGTGCAAATGTATATTTTTGCATTTAAGGGAAACTACTACCTGCTTTTGAATATCGAAAAAAACTCCAAGTGTATCCTGCACTCCTTTCTAAAAGCAGCTTTACTAATTTAGAATAGAAAGAGACAGTTTCATAAGAAGTTGTTCTTTATCACCTATGGTATAGTTCCGTTCAGCTGGTAGAAATTTGCGAGAGAAGAAGGAGTAGGGTAAGATTTTGTTGGTTAGCAACCTTTGGGAGAGTGCAGCACCTACACCAACGGCGGAAGCATCCACTTTGGAGAAAAAATGTTTAGAGAGCTCTGGTTACTTGAGAATAGAAGCAGAAGAGAAGGCTTGTGTCACGAGCACTAGGAGTCTTTACCCAGGGATCACCAGGTGATGGACTTACCAGAGCAGTATAGATGGTAATATGGTACTCTGGTAGCGGGGTGATCACGGAACAGGAGACAGCAGATGGTAGAGAATGCTCGTGGAAAGTCTATGACTAGCAGCACTGGTAATATACAGGTAGTAGTACACGAGGAACTGAATGGACAAAGGAAACGTGAGGGTAGTCAGTGGTCTGCGGTAGCAAGTTGTACCACTGCTATAGTGAGGAGGAATGTCCAGAAGCAACGAGGAGGTGATGAGAGTCAGCGGTCTGCGTTTAGCAAGTTGTACCGCTGTCTATGTGAAGGAATGGAATCCAGGTGGAGGTATCCGGGAAGTCAGTGGTCTGCGTTAGCAAGTTGTACCACTGCTATGTGAAAGGATACTGGAAACAGGTGACTCAGGAAACAGGGATCAGTGGTCTGCCTCTAGCAAGTTGTACCACTGAATATATATGTGAGGAGGAGCACGGGGAGAGAAATGCAATACAGAGTATACACGGGCACACTGAACTTGATTCCACGATGATATGCACAATATAGTAATGACTGAACAGCACTGCACAATAATACAAAGTCACAGGAACTATCCGGGCAAAAGGTAACACAGTCAAATGATGGCAATAGTCTCAGCGGATAGTAAACTCCAGAGGAGAACAACTCAGTCCAGCAAGATATGCAATACACCAGCACAGTCAATGAGAACTATGCATACCGTGGTTCAGGAGCAGGCTGTCAGACAGGAGTGCAGAGATACCTGAACGGCTGGAAGCCGGCAGGATGCGAAGTCCCAGGAGGGTAGAAGCGGTAATCAAGTAGGTGTAGCGCACAGGTAGGTAGACCAGCAGAGATAGAAACAAATACTCAGGAAGCAGTAGTATATAGAACTGGACACCTGGAGAACACTGAAGAGTAGAGATGGTCTAGACGAGATGAAAGCAGCGAGGCGTTGATCCGATGCAGACTGGCGCGTAGACACAGGCAGGAACACTGTAGAAGCACGGAGAGCGGATCAGCTGGCTGCAGACACGAGTAGAACTGAAGGGTAGCGGCAAGCATGACACTGCAGGTACACGGAGGTAGCGGATAGGAATCAGCAGGTGCAGTCACGATGAAACACGGGAGAGTTGAGATGAGCTGGAACTGTTGAGCACGGAGGCAGCGGATAGGAATCAGCTGGTGCAGTCTCGATGAAACACAGGAGAGTTGAAGTGAGTTGATAACTGTAGTGCACGGAGGCAGCGGATAGGAATCAGCTAATACAGTCACGATGAAACACAGGAGAGTTGAAGTGGTCTGGAAACCACAGGAGAGTTGAAGTGGTCTGGAAACCACAGGAATCAGCTGGGCTGAATACACGAGGAAACACAGGAACACCTTCAGAGGCTCATGGGGAATGAGACTCCAAGATCAGGCCACGAGGTATGGAACTCAGGTGCTTTAAATAGGGAGTGTAGCCTGATCAGCCAATTAACTAACAGGAACCTGAACAGAAGGTTTGAAAGGGCTGAACATGCGCAGACCCTCAGGATGGTGGACGGCCACGGTTCCTAAACACACGGGAAGAAGCACTCACAGTCTGGTGAGTGACAGCTTGCTTAAGGAATGCAAAAGCCTCTTGAGCTTTTACCGACCAGTTCTTGGTATCAGCTCCCTTCTGGGTGAGTGCTGTAATGGGAGCATTACAGCACTCACCCAGAAGGGAGCGGAAGGGAGCTATGTTTGCTCTCTACTCTAAATCAGGCCTTTATTGTTCCACGACAGCTGGAGACCCACAGACTACATCTGGTTTACACAAAGTCAGTAGGAGTTTACAGACCCTTGATCAATCATTCCTGTATTGTACTCCGGATGTTCTCTGTGACTGATTATTTACAACACAGAGTACTGGACACTTGTGCAAAAGGGCAGGCTGGGCTGGGCATCTGCTCCCCGGGCCGCCACAGTGGGCTACCTTGGGCTGGGTCACTAGGCCACCTGCATTTTTTTCCTTTAAAAATGTTCCTAGTAGGCTGCACCCCGGGCTAAAATTTGCCAGACCTCCCTGTTCGTGCATATTGCATTTGATATAGAGCTTATAGAGGGATTCCTTTTCCACCTTTGAGGGGCTCTTTGTACATTACTGCTCACTCCGCTCTGTCCATTTTGGAGCCATGGATGAAGTAAACCATACCTACACTGTACCGATTTAGGCAAGACATTCTTGTTTTGAGGGCTCTGTCCCGAAATTCAGATTGGCACAGCTTTGTCCCGTGAGTGGGAATTTTATTGAGTCACTGCTGCTCTGCATGGGTGCCAATGGAGGTGTTTGAAGGGGAGGGGAGGGGAGTATGGATCAGCCTAGCCCCTCAAAAGCTGTGGTGTGGCTGCACCTCCATTGTGCCATGACCACGCCCCATTGTGATGTGGCCATGCCTCCTGCCCTGATGCCAAATACCCAATTGTTGGGAGGTATGAGTAATCCATTATCCTTTTGATGGCCCTGCAGCCCATGATCAGTGAAGGACACTTTTGGGCCATGTACTGCAGAAGTAGAAGACTCTCACTGGACAGCATCAGTGTTTTACTTTTGTGCATATAACGTTGGAGATATCCATACCCTGTGTGTACACAGGTACAAATGAAAATGCTGTCTAGCAGCTGAGTGCAGAGGATTTTGTTGCATTTGCAGTGAGCCCCTCCCTTTATTTAGACCTATTGCCAGGAATAAATTGATTGAGCAACTTTTCTTCTTTGCTTTAAAGATACAAACGTACCTGGAAATGATATGCTTCCACTGTGTACATTATATCTTGCTCTTTTTTTTTTCAGGTCACTTGCAAAACCAAAAATTTGGAAAGAAGCCTTAAACAGACTGGAAACATAACTTGTAGTGAGAGTTCATTGTGTTGAGGGAGGCGTAGACAGACATCCTAATTGTAGTTATTAGGGTCTGCAAGAGGCATGGCAGCCAATACACTGCAATTGAGTCTGTCTGGCGTTCGACGCAGGTCATTATCCTGCATTTCAGAATAAAATAATAACAAGTTGAATATATTACTTTGTTTCATAGGCACATTTGGCTATCTTCCTGTCTCACATCATTACTTTGCACTGTTGGGGACCTTGCTTCTGACACTACCTCTGTCTGTAGCTCCCTGCTTTCTCCATTCCCCTCCTCACATCATGAAACTGCCTGTTACACCCAGCCGTTTCACTAATTAATCACACAAAAAGAAAGGTTACTGCCTCCCACAAGATTAGCATACATAATCATCAGCTAAGTTACAGGGAACACAAGAATGGTGGGGCGCTTAGACACTAGTCAAACACCCCCTTCAAATGATTCAAAACTGTAGATAAAACTATTTTTCTAGACATCGCCTTCAGGTATTATGTTGATAGCAATCCAGCTTTTCTGTGAGTGAATGTCATGCGCCATATGAGAACGGTACTTATGGCTGAACATTATATATGGGCACATTCCTTGTTATATGTGTTTATGTATTGTGGAAAGAGCACGCTACTGGTGAAGCACACGCGTACAACTTCTTCCTTTTTATGGTTCTTTATTGTCAGGATGGTAATAATTGTTTGACACCATATACTTGCACAGCAATTATGGAGACCCTAAACTCTTACTATACATAGTCCAGCTCTCTGTCAAGACCAGCCAGCTATACCAGCGTTGATCTCCCTGAACAATAAAACAAGCAGGGTTTTATACCCGACACTACTCCCACAGGCCTAGCTTGATGGACAGGTGACACACCCACCTTCTCTTTAAAAAGGACACGCCCATCCCTGGCTCTGTTTAGACTTTCAGATACACCCTGTCTGTTTCCTGAGAGGAAGCAGCTTTTTAAATCTTGTAAGTAAACCAACTATTACTACACATATGTTTTTACCTGGTTTAATCTCCACCTAGGTACATAACTGTGCCAATGTTTTACTCTACTTCCCTGCATATTGCAAGCTAAATGCCTCCTTTTGTTACAGTATCAACAAATGTACCTGTTATGCAAGCGTTTCAGAATAGTTTGTTCCACTACTAAAAACAATAACAACATTATGCAAACAGCTAAAATGGGTAAATAAAAACAGAAAAGGTTCAAATAAGCATTACAATAAGCAGTCTGTATACATTGGTGATTCTTCTATGCTTTATAATAGTAGTGATGTAGCCTATTTCTTATGTGGTGCAGGTGCCAGCCATAAGTGCACCTATCTATTGCAACAGGTCTTCCCAGCTAGTCTCTCTTTTTCCTGTGGTTTGTAGGAGGAAAGGGGCCATTGCACATGCAAGTTTGAAAACCAGGTTGGCTGTTGGACAGTTATAACAATAGTTCACAGTAAAAATAAATGGTTCATCTCTCGATAGTCCACTCCTTTAATGAACACCTCCAGCACATTCTTGGTAGTTGCACATTACTAACAGCCGATGTTCCACAGATGGTACACAAGAGCTGACACTCCCTGAGGATAATCACTTTCACTCTTGAGCTCTACACTGCTCTCTTCAACAACTCTCCTGGCCTCCCATAATCATGTTGTTCGCTCGAGTGTTCCTTGCCCCTTTCTCTCTAAGCATGAACATCAGACAAATTTCAAGTACCACTTTATTATGCTCAGGTGTTACGAGCCGCAGCGGTGTCCATAGCCGCCACGGCTCTCTCTCTCCTCTGCCTGGTGTCCCAGCTAGACTCCAAACCTCACAGCGCAGTGTCCCAGCATTACTGGGCGCATGCACGGAAAGTGTACACAGTCGTGGACTAAGTAGTTATTATTAATTAGTAATTAGGCAGTGCCTGGGGACAGTTTCAGGGATTGGCCACTTTCAATATTTAAGGCAGGAAGGGCTTAGCCTCCCTGAAGGCTTATAGCCTTCCAGTCCTGTGCTGTGCTGACCTGCTTTTGGATATCTGTGTGCCTGATCTGCCATTGTGATCCTTGCCTGTACCTTGGACATTGCCTGCTTGCCTGTGACCCTGACCTTTTGGCCTGTATTCTGGACTTCACTGTTTGCCTGTGACCCTGACCCTTTGGGGTGTTATTTGACCATTCTACCTGCTTGTGACCCCTGACCTCGGCTTACGTCTGACCATCCGTTACCATTTATTCAGCCTCCTCAGGCCCGCCGCTGCGGTGTTGTTTAACGAACTTGCACTACGCTAGAAGTTAAGTCCTGGGGGCATCCATGTACCTGTGAGGGCATAAAGTTCTACTGGAAAGGCAGCTGCTATAGGTGAAGACCTCTGTCATCTGTTCTGCAAATTCGTTATCAGCCAGGCAGCCTAACATTATAACCGGACGTGAAAATTTCCAGGAGGAATCCTTGGGATGGATGAAAACGGAACCAACCCAACTCCAGCCCAGGTTCTGGCTGGCCAATTCAGACCCTGTCACAGATGGTTCAGGGATTAGCACATTGGCTGTCTGCACAAGAGGAAGCTGCTAGGACTTCACAAGTCACCCTGGCTCCCACGGTAGAACCCAAATTAAATTTGCTGGCTCGGTTTTCTGGGGAGAGAGCTTTGTTTGGGTCTGCTCTATGATGACCTGGATCGAGTGGCTTCCGCTAAGGCTCATCTGAGGGCCTTGAAGTAAGGCCGGCGCTCTGTTGAGGAGTACTGTGCTGAATTCAGACGATGGTCATCTGACAGGGAATGGAATGATCCGGCTTTACGGAGTCAGTTTTGCCTAGGGCTGTCAGAACAGATCAAGGACACTCTAGTACAGTACCCTTCTGCAACATCTTTGGAGACCCTCATGCAGCTCGCCGTTAAGATTGACAGAAGAATCAAGGAGAGGAAGGCAGAAAAAGAGGCACCATCTTTCTCTTCTGCTTTGGTTGCTGCATCTACTGACACAGAAGAGACCATCCAATTATGAGCATACCGTCTTTCTTCTGAAGAAAAGTACAGGAGACGGTCTCAAGGCCTCTGCCTCTACTGTGGGATCAAAGGACATTTTTCTCGTTCCTGTCCTAATAAGTGAGGAAACGATTTGGCCTAGATAAAGAGGAGGTGCACATCACGTATGGTGCTCATTCTGTTGATACCTCAGCCTTTGATAGTGGTGCCGCTGGAATTTTCCTGGACATTGGATTCGCTAAATCTTCTGGAATTCCCTTCCAGAGTATCAGTACGGTTATTACTGTATGTGGTCTAGATGGAGGATCACTCCCAGGCGGCAGGGTCCAGTATGAAACTCCACTGTTACACCTGACATTGGGAACCCTCCATTCAGAAACTCTCCTGTCAAGTTAATTTATTTAGTGTAACGGCTTAGGTATACTTGTTATTAGAGACTCAATTAAATGCATAGTCAGTGTGGGTGGTCCCACTAAGGATTAATTATTATGATGAGTGACATATGAACATATTAATACTGTGCAATCAGACCAGAGCCAAAACTTTGGCTCTGGTAAGTACAGCACATTTAAATATTGGAAATTTTTGAGATCATGGTGCATTCTCTCTGAATCTCCTTATATACTTTCTGAATAATATATTATATATGTATTACTTCAATCAGGCAAATCAACAAAATAACAGACAGATAATGGTCAATACACAGTGAGACAAGGATTGGTATCAGTCTGGATTCCCCTAATGTCATATGTTTAAGAAAGACAGCACAATAGTTTTGCTTAACAGAGCGGGAACTTTTCGCTGCAGTCACTACCAGATCCCTACATAGATTTAATTGCTTTATGATCTGCTAAAGAGTATTACCTGGAAATAGCAGTTATGACTCAACATTACACCTGTAGTTGCACTGGAATGACTGGGAAAGAGGAGAGATCATTAAAAGTGAAGCGCAGTAGGCAGCTGCTGTTATGCTCCCATGGTTCAATAGAAGAATAGCTTCGCTTCAATCAGAGACAGCCATGCTGGACTGCAGAGACATTGCACTACAACATAAGGTCTGGGACATTACCCGGGACTTGGGGAAGCCAGGACTGTGCAAAAGATGTCAGTACTGTTAATATCACAAGTTTGCTATGTCCCCATCATATCTAGTTGCACCTCTGCTTCAATAATGGCAGTTACTGCAAGGACAACATAAACATATCAATGCACGCAAACAACCAGGTATAGACCAGGCTAAATGGGTTATAGGCAGGGAATTCCACAGATGGGCAATAACATGGCAGAATTACCGCCAGCGCATCTCATGCGGTGAGGAGCTAGGGAATGCTGGTCCAATCGCTACAGAATTAACTGAATGCCCCAACAGGGCTTTACGGCGCATATGCTCGCTGAGAAGAGGAGAGTGGGAGCCTCCACAGCAGATTACCAGACCCCACTAATTTTGCTATGGAGCCTGGCAATTGAGTGTCATGTCTTTGGTTCAAAGGCTTACAGATTAAAAAAAACTGATGTAGATTGAAAATGGGCAAAGAATTGATTTTGTTGTTATTTTAGGGCAAAAAAAATAAACAGTTATAAACGTGTCTGCTAAGTACACTGCAATACTCTTTCATAATAGATGAAAAGCTTCAATACGGTTTTTCGTGCCAGAATGTAGGTGTAAAAACCATTGTGACCTTTTATAAATAACCCCCAGAAGATCATACTTACGAAAATTGCCTTTAGGTGCAAAATCTATGCTGAACCACAGCAATCAATCAGCAATCCATTCATAGCTATGAAAATAACAAAAGCAAGTGTATGGTGCTGTGGCTCTGTAAAATTCTGCACCTAAGTGTTATTAAATGATCCCTAAATGTAAATATAACTGATGCCAAATAGTGTCTATTTTGCCTGGGAAGGATTTGGGTGTTGTCCACAAGAGGTCAGGCTAAGGATATTCCTGCAATTTTGGCAAAAATAGTTCAGTATTTAGCACCAAAATTTGTAGCAAAGTTGTGTGATTTGCAGTTTTTGTAGAAAGTGCAAAGTTAAAGAAAACTGCATAATTTACCAATGAAATTTTTTATGATTAATAAGATTTACTGAAAATATAATGTAAACAAACACCAATTATCGATAGACTGATTTTTTTTAGATTGTGATCATTTTGTCTGCTGGGGAAAGGTTAAATGGGTAAGTGCTTTTACTTCATTATGTCAGCTGTGGTATCTCTTTATTTATAGTAGAAAAGCCAGCAGGCTTTCTTATTGAAGCACTCTGCGTAGACGCACAGAACGCTGTCTGGGATGAATGCCTCTATTATACGACACTTTTGTTGTAGGCTCCCTGAGAACAAAGTTGGAAATAAACATAGAGGGAGAGGACATGCCGGATCAGGCGTGGGAAAAGAACTGTCATGGGCAGTACAGATAAACCTATTATCCACAGTGTTTTTCGAACTTTGGAATGGGTTAATTTGCAGCGTGGTCAGGATACAGATGACTTTCACATGAGGAAGTGAGGTCACAACTCAGAGAAGGACTTGCAAACCAGTGTTTTTACTGGCATTTTTGTAGTGTTTTTTTTGACACAGATAACTTTTGTGATAAGAAAATGTTTTAGGGGCCTATTTATCAAAGTTATCCCCCCCGGTAAATCACTATGTATTATTGTAGCATCGCAGCAGATATCTCAGATATCTGCTGCTTTGCATCTATTAGCGTTTTTCTGAGCACTCCCCATAACAGTCTATGGGGAGTGCTCATTAACGCTATGTATTAAAGTGTGCCCTGTGAAAACGTTCTCTTTTTCTACATGTTAATGAACGTCATCTGAAGCTGGCGTACATTAACATAGCTGAAATCTATCTCAGCTGTCCGCTCTGCTCTGAAGAGCAGAGCTGGACAGAGCATGTGTGGAGGGATCATGTGATCCCTCCCTGTCACATGACTCACCTTCTTGCCGTCCAGGATGTTAGTGCGCATGCACAAGGTTTTCTGTCGACGCATTTGCGCACTAACACAAAAAAAGAAAAGTTCAGTGCAGCTTTCTTCGAATGAGATGAGGATGAGGATGAGAAGAGATTGCGATGAAGAGGTGAGTCACTTCTCAGGGACAGGAGGTTATCGGCACTGCTGTCCCCGAGATCTTTTTTGATACATAGCCAGAAACTTTCAATCCTTATCAAGGAGATAAGGATTGAAAAGTTTCAACCAAAAAAATGAAGGATGATAAATAGGCCCCTTAATGTAGGATAGAGCATCTAGAGCACAAGTTCAGGGACTGGATCAGGTTGTAAACCCTCATGAGCAAGGTACTCTGTACTTTCAAATAATGTATGTTTCCCCTTTACTAATTGGACAGCTTGAAGTAAAATGTTGGCATGTTATAAATATACTGGAAGTCTGAGTGGGTGGGTTGGAGTGACGAGATTCGCTGTGTCACATTCTGCCCACTTATGTACATTGACGTCACCACATGACTCCACCGCTCGGAGCCTCAGAATAATATATAGTAACTATATATAATACATGGAAATTATCATCAGGCAGCAGAATATCCAATAACATATATAAAACAAACACAGTGAAATAACAGTTTAATAATGACCCATACACAGTCCAGCTCAATTCTGAATCTCCAATATAGTTCATGCTTTGAGTTTAGTAGTATTACCTGGATGTTATATACAATATTGTATTAATTTTTTGAATAAAAATTAATTCAGCTCCTGTGGTTTGGATAGTAAAATAGAGTTTATCTCTGCAGCTATTGAGAAGTCAGTACTCACTGAAAAATGCTTGATGAACGATGAACACAAAAAGCAGCATTCATAGTGTGAACTGTCAGTCCCATTCGCTGTAGAGATGAATGATCATATTTACCAGATATTTAAGCTGCGGTAACTGCAGTTGAACAGAAGAAACCATAAATAAATAACCCTGTGTGTACACTCTCAACTTCCATGTACATTGGAGCACTAGGAGCTGGAACGTCATTTGTACAAATGCTCCTTAGTAGAGCCTTTAAAATGCAGTTGCTTAACAGGTAATTGATCCTGAGGACAACTAATCTTGCTCTTTTCAAGTTTAACATTTATATATGTAAAATACTGCATTGAGCATTTTCGGCATGTTGGATTTTAATCAGACTTGCCCACTCTACAGGAATGCCCAAGAGACTTTTATTTTGGGAGAGCAGGCTATCCTCTTGCATCCTGCCCAGATCCTAGTGAAGTGGACAGGACAGGGGCATCAATGACGCAATTTGTGGCAAATTAATGATCTTTCTTTTTTATTGTACAATCAATTTTTATTGAAGTGGTACAGCTTTGGTGACTTACAAAAACAAGACAATACAGGAGCAGGGGATGTGTAATCCCTAACAAAATATTGCCACCATATATCTGTCTCAGATCAGCTTAGCAGCAAAAACAAAATTAGCAGAATGGAGGAGAGCAGATAGAAATAACCATAAACAACAGAGCACTTCTGCTATATAATGGGATAGTATGCAGGAAGGATGGACAGAGGAGGTAGGGAAGCAGGAGGTCAGGTATCCGGGGACATAATTATCATCTATTTTGACAGATCAAGGTGTATGTGACTGTAACCGAAATGGAAATAGGGCAGGTCAAAGGAATCTAGAACTCACTTATTCCAAAGAGCAAACAAAGGGATATCTTTGAATTCTATCCAATCGAACCACAAAGCACAATATTCATGGAACTTGTACATGGACAATAAAATCAAGTCATCCATGGACAGGTAAAAGTAAGTCAAGTCTTGCGAACCTCTCCTTTATGGAGACCTCCAATGGACTGCTATCACAGCCTATGCGGCACAATTAAGGTATTTCAGGGTGGATTTCATATACTGAGAAATGGGCATTTCCATAGTATTTAGCAGCCAGAAATTTGGACAATTTGGAACCTCGACCCCAGTGATTGCATTAGATATAAGTATCACTGTCTCCCAGAAGTGGTGGACTGCTGTGCATTCCCACCAAATATGTAGAGGAGAGCCCGGGGCTAGATTACAAATCCAACATAGATCCATGAGACCTGGTTACATCTTAACCAACAAGCTGGGACACCGGCACCACCTGGATAGGACTTTATACTCATTTTCTATAACTCAGACACTGACCGAACTAATATGTGTTGTCTGAAAAATGTCCCGCCAGTACTGTTCTCAAATGCACAAAGTCTCAAATATGGTAAGCACCGTCACTGCCATCTTACGGAACTCCAGGGTACACAAGAAATGTTTTAGTTGTAAGTATCTCCACCCCTCAGAATTGGGAAAGTCCGATTTCATCTGGATATCAGCAAACAGCAAGACGCCTGACACCCCTATTAGCTGGCCGAACCGGGAAACTCCAACCGCTGCCACGCCCGATTTACCCGGGGAAAGCCTGGAATGTCAAAAAGCGGAGTCAAGGGGGAATTGAGTGAGGATATGTATTCAATGGCTTGAAGTCTGGTACAACGTCTTAAGGTTTGGATTATCATTGGGTGGTGTATAGAGGGAAGCGTAGAGAGCCAAGGAATGTTCTGGATTGAAGCCTTCAGCATGAATCACTCTATCCACGCCCACTGTTTAACACTATCACCTCTCCTCCAGTCCAAGACTCTGTTCAGCATTACAGTGTTGTGATATGTGGTGAAGTGTGGCAGTTGTAGACCTCTTGCATATTTGTGCTTATAAAGGATGTCATGCTTATAGCGAGGTTTACTGCCTTTCCAGATGAAGTCATTTAACCAGAGGCTGGGAATATATATGGAGAGGGTGTGGAGAAGGTGCAGGACTCAAGTAGATTTATTTTAAGTATGTTAACGTGCCTTATCAGGGAAAAGCCCTTAGGGTGTCAATCTCTCAAGTCTGTGCGGAGCTTCGCAGTTATGAGTAAAAGTTAATAATGACTCTCAGATACTTTAACTGGATGGGATGCCAGAGGAATATGAAAGAATGCTTTAGGCCCTCAACTACACCTGGGGAAGCCGAAATATTGAGGACAACAGATTTTGTGTCATTGATTTTAATTTGATAGAGTTCCAAATTTCTGGAATTCAGAAATCAAGTTGGGAAGTGAAACAATGGGGTTTGTGAGAACTGCCAGGAGGTCATCAGCAAAGAGAGACAATTTAAATTCTTTATCCCTCATTTGCAGTCCAGAGACATCTGGATTGGCCCTAATGGATCGTGCTAATGCTTACATGCATAATACAAATATCAGGCAGCCTTGTCTCATGATATTGATAATGCCAACCGGTTCGGAGAAAGCTCCGTTGATCTTGATCTTGTCTGTCGGATTTGTATACAAAGCTGGATCCTTCAGAACCCTGCAGTGCCTAGTCTTAAGTGGCCAAGTAACCCCAGCATAAAGCCTCAAACTACCATATCAAATGCCTTTTCGCCATCTCTGGACAGAAGGATCAAGGGTGTGTGGAAGCGGATGCATAATGGACCAGATCAATTATTTTTGTGTGTTGTTTTCTTGAGCCTCCAGACCCGGGATAAAGCCCTCCTGATTGGGGTGGATCAGTTTAGGTTAAATAAGTTTCAGTTTGTTGGCTATGAGTTTGGCATACAATTTGATGTTACGTTAGCAGGGAGATGGGTCTATAGCTGGGGCATTGAGACGGGACTTTTGCTTACTTGGGTAAACCTCTTCCTCTCATCCCTTCTTCCCCCATCCTCCTTCTCATTCCTCGTGAACCTGTCCCCATCTCATCCCTTGTGTCTTGGTAGATCTACCCTTCCCTTCAGATTGTAAGCTCCCTTGAGCAGCGCCCTCTCTCCTTCAGGGTTATGTATCAAATATCTTAGTCTCTTAGATAGTCTCTTATCCGGAAAAGAAATAGAAAGGTATACAACTTTGAAGACAGAACGATCGGAGGTACGTGCTTCAATTACTTTATAGCCACTTAGACGGTAAGAAGTCCATTACGTGCCGAATCCGACATTAGGATGTTATAATTACACTTGTGATATACAAGCTACATTAAGATATTTGATACATAACCCTGAAGGATATAGATCCGAAGAAATCTAACTTTACTCTGGACTGCAAATTTATATATGATCCTCTATTACTGGACCACTGTCTATATATCTTGTGGATTATATATTTAAAAGACGCATGCATGACCGTTTAAATATTCAGGAGGGATATGCCTGTTATATATGTCAATTTATTTTGATATATAACATTAGTTCATCAGCTGGATAATATTATATATTAATTACCATCTCAGGCTCAAGGGGTATTTATGAATATAAAATTATATTATATTATCTGTATCAACACCTGTGGTTTAACTGTGGCTTGAACATCTATTCAATTGATCTTTTTTATTGCATTATATATTGTGCACTTATTTTATATGCTGTATCTATCTACATTGATCCATCGAATAAATATTAGGAGATTCTGCGCAACTTTTGTTCTTTATTTGTTATACACTATTACCGTAGTAACATCAATAGTGCGCAGGCTGTGTTACTTTCAAGAGTAACGCGGCCAATTGTATTCCGACCTAAGTGTTCATATTTTAACACAGTTGACAAAATTATTTTTTGATGCTTTAAAGATGCCTGGAATCATGTAATTCGATATGCAAGATGAAAATATTAAAGTTTAGAATAAAACACATGCTCATTAAACCAGATTTAAACTCTGTCCTGTGAAATGAGCAAAGCTGTGTGTTCTCCTATGTCAGTCATTTAAACATTTAAATTCAGGTCACAGATCAGGTTTTATCGTGTATAGGAATACCATCTCGCAGAAAGGGCTTTTGTGTCAAGTTTCATGTTCAAGTTTGGGAGCCAAGTGTGAAATGTGTCTAGATAATAGGTCACACTTAGTGCACAGAGGCTTAAAGTAACACTATCATTTATTTGTTATTTTATAAATTAATTGCACTTATGGAGCAAAATATTGTATATGATAAAAATGTTAATTTATTTTCATTGAATTATTTATGTTTTTACTTTTTTCTAAGTATTTTTTTGCTGGGGGCAATCCTATTCTAAGTCCCACACTCATACCCCCTCTTTCCACACACAGAAACAACAAAACACCTTTTAAGTAAGAAAGTTATGGTCAAGACACTGGAGAATGTCACAAGTTGTGATACTGCTTAGGCAACCTTTGTCTCTCCAGCTGATGTGAATGTCTTACTTTTTTAAATTGTAGCTGCTATGTATTTTATATATCACTAGAGGGAGCAGTCATCTTTCATATTTGCAGACATCAGTTGCAGTATCTCATTAACAATCAACAATGTTTTCAATACGCAGCATAGTATTTGTTTTTCTGGACAACGTTCAATTAAGCAACCTAACAAGTAAGCCACAAATATCCCAGTCCTGTTCTCAAAATGAAACTGTCACCTACACAGGGGCGCAAGAATGATTGTTAGGGGGGGTGGTTTTCCCCCCACCGAAAAAAAAAAACAGCAAGAGAGCTGCTGCGCATGCGCAGCTCCGTTTCGGCAGCACTGTACTATACAGCAGCCGCGGCGCTGTCAAAGAAGAGTCTGCGGCGGTGCTGTATCCGCGGACGCTTCTTTGACAGCGCCGTGGCTGCTGTATAGTACAGTGCCGTATGTAGGAGCACTTTGTTAGGGGAGGGGTTTCTGGAGACCCAGAAACCCCCCCTGCGTGCGCCACTGCTACAGATAGTGGAGGCGGATACTTTATGGGCTAAACCAATTATAACAATGCAGTCTATTAGTAGGACCTAGCAAAATCACTAAGAATGCAGCTTTGTGTCAGTGACTGTAGTCCAGTGATAGCACTTGTTCCTTGTGAATTGATAAGTTACATTTTTCTGTCTATTGGTCCAGCCTTCAAAATAGCTGCACTGCCTGCATGTAGGTTAAGAGGTGCATATTAAGATTATTATTATTTATAAGACACCACAAAGGGTCCACAGCGCTATGTAATGGGGGTAGAGAAAACTAGCCACAAATTACACAATGTTCTTCATATGTTACTTAATATAATCCAGAGATCTTACTTATCACCGTTTCAGGACAACCTTATTGAGTTTCTCGTTAGTCCAGCATGGAGTAAATGACAATTTTCATCGACAGATTTGTATCATTGTATGATTTTGTCACTTCCAGATCCAGGCCTAGAGATCTCTACTGAAGAACTGGTTGACTATTTACCCTTTGCCCCATAGATTGTAAGCTTGCGAGCAGGACCTTCTCACCACTTTGTCTGTATTACCCAGTATTGTCTATTAATGTTTGTCGCTAATTGTAAAGCGCTACAGAGGTTGCCGTTGCTGTATACATAAATGATGATGATGATGAGTGGGCAATGTTAGGTATTGTTCCAGAAAACATTAAGAGTGTCCAAAGGAGGGAGAATGCTTTTGATCGCTATTTTAGCGGCAGCATGGAAAAACAACCCAGATGTGGATTCAAAGCACAACCCCCCACCTCACCCCCATCTGTCATTTGATCTGTGTCAGGAATACATGTTTTTCATTTTCCGCATAGATTTGCTGCAAGCATCTCTCCAAAAAGAAAGACAACATTTTTCTTTCAAACTTGGGAGTTTTCATAAACATGTTACAACCCCCATATATTGGACATGTTTGGAAATGTTTCCATTCCACGGTCTGGTATGAGACTCGAATTTATATGCAAGATCCACTGATCTTTCTTTAGATTTTTCATTTGTAGAGAAGTGGTTTATACTGGTCTCCGCGTGCCTCGGAAAGCATGCCTGAGGGGGACTATACATCTCTGTGCTCTATATCTTGGATGCCGTAATATTGTCATGAGCATTCTTAAAGATATGTTTTTTTCATTTTTACATGCCTATTCAAATGAAATATGTTATACACTAACTTTTTTTAACTATCTGTAAAGAAAATCATCCTATTATAGACATACAGGAGGAAGATTTTTTTTTCCATATTGTTTGCGCTTGACTGATAAGCATTTCTGTATTTTGACACTGATTGTTATATACAACTTCTTAATGTTAATGTAATCTTGCTTCAATAAAGAAAAGGACAGCCTTTTACAAAAAATATAAAATAAATAAAATTGTAATGTTATATGCATCTTCATATATGTAAGAAATGTGCAGAAATAAATAATCATGTTTACAGAGCACGGCCACTCCTAGCTAGAATAAAAAAAAGATTTCTGCAACATTCTAAAATAAAGCCACACACTTCCACTGTACTCAGATTGCAGAGAGGAAGGAGGTTTGAGCTATTCTTGAAAGAAACAAACTTGCTTCATCTACTTCCTGTCTTCTCTACATTTCCTGTGATTCACTCAAACGCACCATTAAGTCCTCCTGTGAAATCACTTTCCCCCCATGTTTTCACCCCACTTCCTGCCTTATGTGTCTGTTACTTCATACACTGCAGACAACTGTTCTGTTTATAAATATTATTACATCAGTTGCAAGATCCTTAAAACATGTAAAGGTACTGTGACCCCCAACATTTCTGTTCAATGTGCTTAATTGTGCATAGTACAAGGGAATGTATATGTTATTCATAGTTTGATGTTATCTCAGGAAGTTGTGTCTACTACTTCTGTCCCTGCCCTCTGTCATATTTTTAGTCTTCTACTGACTGGGCTACGTCCTAATGACCCCACCCTAATTATGTGACACATGACGTATTCCCTGTCATTAGGCCAAACTCCCAAGCTATTTGATTATGAGGATTACAAAGAGCACTGACAAAATGTTACATTAGCATGTTATTACGGCAAAAATAAAAATTATTTACTACACAATTAAATATGTATCTGCCATGTAGGCATGAGCAAAGTTGCAATGGAATTTCACTGAAATCCAATTGTTGGCGTGAAGTTCTGGCAAGTTCCATTTTTGCTCTGGCATTCGGTGTAATGGCATTCCGTAACATATTTGCAAATTCTGCATTTTGTGGAATTTATAGTCTACAAATAGAGCTGAGACAATGATGGTGTCAAGTCATTCTGCGGTAATAGTGCGCGTAAAAACCGCGTAAAAACCGTTATTACAGTAGTTTTCTCGCTGGATTTCAGCTCGCAGCTCCCTGAGCCGCGAGCTGAATTCCAGCTTACTATTACCGTAATAACGGTAATAGTTTTAACGCAGCGGGATATTCAAACAATTGAATATGCCCCTCTGTGTCTGAGGTTTGGAAATGCTTATCGCAGCCTAGTGGTGAATATGGCAGTAAAATGATATATGGCAAAAAATGTAAGTGTTGAATGCACACAGTGGACTAATGAAGTCCCAAGAACATTAGACACAATTGTCCCTTCAAAGGCCTCAGTATACCGTCACAGAACCCGATATAGAGAATGTCAACACACAGCCATCATATTGTACCTTTATATAGCCTAATATTTACAAGCACATTACCATATACCTCCAAATAGCCTTACACACCACTACATAGGTGGTACATTTCAAATGCATCCAAATTATCCAATATGCCCCCTATACCCCAAATACTGCTATATAACCAAACACACAGCTAATATGTCCCTCCCCCCCCTTTAGCCAGTATGGCTCTAGATTGCAAATTTGTTCCCACTATAATGAATATTTCCATACAGTTTAATGTATTCCAAATAATAACGTATAATTCACCTGGGTAAAAAATATATGCGAGTGTCATATTAACACCTTCAGTGCTAAGGATGAGTGAGACTCTTCCTACACATATAACCCTAAAGTGCTAGTGATGTATCCCACTCATCCATAGCACTGATGGGGTTCAATATGGTTAACATCATACTTAACCATAGCCCACTGATGTTTCCGGTTCGTGGGGGCAGTTAAAAGTGTTATGGAGTGATAACATTACTGCACTGGTGCACGATGATATCACTGAGCATGGCAGCGCTGAGCTACTGTATTACAAAAAAATATGTAATCCAGGGGGTGGGGGAAAGCACTAAAAGTGCCCTATCTTCCCACCTTGTCCCTATTTCAAATATGGCCACTTGTCTGTTTTGGAAAGGTGGATTGATGCCAAAGCAAGAACCACAATGTATTTTTGGTAGTGTGAAAAAAAAAATAATACTCAAATTTGCTTTTGGTCAATTTTATTTCATTTTCAATAATCCCCCCTCCCCCACACACTTTTTGGCTATTTGTTCTCTAACAATTGTGTAAGTAATGCATATACAATTTACTGATATTGATCTTAGAATGTGTCCAGCCCAAAAAGTGCCAAATAGGCTCAGCACAGGGGGCATCAGCTAATTTTTGTATCCTGAGAGCAACAGCTGCAGAGAAGGTAACACAAAATGTACAGTAGTTTTAAGTGGGAGGGAGTGGGCCAAACTGTCCAAAAGCTGCACAGCAGACTCTTACAAAGAGCAGCCAAACAAACTATTACTCCAAAGGAGACCATGTATTGCTGTCTTCTAAACTAAATCTCAAAAGTATCATGTTGTATTAGTAGATATGTATGTTTGGTCCTCATATATTTAATTGAAGCTACTAGTTTGAGCGTCTGGTTCCTCATTTTATTTCTAAGCCTGCCAGTGAGCATCATATGACTTACCAAGTGACGATAACATTTCACCACTAATGACTCATTCGGTTGATGAGCTGCCAACAAGATCAGGCTACGCGGCAATGAGCAACAAAAGAGACAACAATATCTGTAGTCATTTCACTGTGTGTGCTTTAAATGGTAATATATCCTGCCAGTATAATCTTACAATATATATTATACCAGTATTTAATTCTCCAGGACCTGAAATAAAATATAGTACTGTAAAAAATGCAGAGCTTACATTCTGGGCCCGATTCATCAAGACACGCAAAATAAACATATTGTGCACTTTATTTAAATGCATGTAAATCGGACATACTCACGTCCATATTCAACTGGAAGCGGAGGTGAAGAAACGTCTTTTGTTGAATACGGGTCTAGGTACGCACTTTCCGTATCGAGGCAGACATAATACACGATGGATACTTACAATACATATGTGGTATGTAAAGTCCCAGGAGAATGCGCAGAAAAAAAAAAAGTATTCAATTATTGTCACCTGTTAATAATATAGTCATTAATGAATAAAAAACGTTTGTTTTAAAATGTGTTTTTTTCCAATTAAATACATTTATCATGATGTTATTAATGTCTATTGTACATAAACTATATTTCTACAGTTGCGCTTGATTGCAAACACACGTTCTAGCATGCATACGCGACAGTCATCACTATCAATCGCCACTTACACCCAACCTGTAGCTCGAGCAAGTGATACGACTGAAATTGACTACGTGCATACACCCTTTCCCTCCCCATTCCGCCCCTGAAATTGTAGGCTGCAGGAAGTGTCCTTTGTAGATGAATTCGAAGTTCTTGCGTTCACTGGAGTATAGTCCATTTCTGGTCATGTCCCTCCAAGCTTCTAGAGACTTGCTTACACTCTCCTCCCACACAACTCTTCTGCAAACAACCTATTGGACCCTCTTCAATCAGGCTTCCTGTCACACGCCGGGCGATCGGGCTGCAAAGCCGATCCCCAGCAGACTTGTCTTCCCCCCACTGGCTGTCCGCTTCGTCCCGGGCGCCGCCATCTTGGACTCGGGTCTGCGCATGTCCTATCTAAATCCTCTGCTGCTCTCCTATTGGCTGCTCAAATTGGCTCCAAACTTTAAAAGGCACCTCCCCTGGATGTTTGGTGCCTGTTCTTTAAGTTACCTTCCGATGCTAGACGTGGCTCCTTTCTTGTGTGGTCCCTGCTTGTGTGCAGAGGTGACTCTCCACACTCTATTCCAGTGTGATAACCTACTTATCCGCAAAGCTGACTCTCTACACTCCATTCCTGTGTTGTAATCGGCTTGTCCGCAGAACTGACACTCTTTTCGCTTCATTCCAGCTGTACCTGCTGACTACAGGACTGACTCTTCCTAGTGTATCTGCCGCCATCCCAGTGGTAAGCTGATCGTCTGCAGAGCTGACTATACAACCTACACTTCCTTGCTTACCATTCTGGCTGATCTCGCAAAGGGGTTTTGCTCCTAGTAGGGGCCGCGACCTGCGAGACAGACGCAGCTAAGGCCAAACCACCTTGCAGCAGTCCCTGGTGAATACCTCGTTAGACTTCGCACCCTATTTGAGTAGCACTAATCTCGGCAAACCTTAGGATTCAAATTCTGAAACAGTGGCACTTTCGTAATCAACACTCCATAGAAACTGCTTTGAGTAAGGTTGTCAATGATTTCATCACTTCTAAAAGTAAAGGCCATAATTCTTTTCTAATTCTCCTGGATCTCTCTGCTGCATTTGACCCTGTTGACCACTCTCTTCTCATACAAACGCTACAATATCTAGGTCTTCAAGACACTGTCTTATCTTGGTTCTCATCCTACCTCTTTAATCGCTTTCAGTGTTAATTTCTCTGTATCCACCTCTGCTCCACTTTCTTTATCAGTTGGAGTACCACAAGGCTCAGTACTATGTCCTCTGCTGATCTCTATCTATACCACTTCTCTTGGAAAACTAATAAGCTTCCTTAGACATCAGTATCATCTTTATGTGGATGATACCCAAATTTATCTATCCTCTCCTGATCTCATCTATGTTGTCCCGCATTACCGACTGTCTTTCTGCCATTTCATCTTGGATGTACTCTCTCTAACTCAAACTTTCAAAAACAGAGTTAATAATACCCCCCACCAACAGAGGTTACCTACCTGACATTTCTATTGACAACATGACCTTAAATTCCACCCCGCTAGCTCGCTGCCTAGGTGTGATCCTTGATTTAGAACTATCCTTTGTTCCCTGCATCGACTCTATATCTAAATCATGCTACATACATCTATAAAACATTTCTAGTATACGCACATATCTTACACAAGAGACTGCAAAAACTCTAATTCATGCACCCATCATCTCCCGCATTGGCTATTGCAACTGCCTCCTTACTGGTCTTCCCCAAAACAGACTTGAGCCCTTACGATCTATTTTGCATGCAGCAGCTAGATTGTCAGTCTCTACATTTGTTGCCTGTTTTCTACCGAATCCAACATAAAATTCTTCTACTAACGTACAAGACCATCAACAAAACTGTACCAACATACATCTCATCACTTTTCTCAAAATATCTCCCAACTTAACAACTCTGGGCCTGATTCATTAAGGATCTTAAATGAAGAGGTATCTTATTTCAGTCTCCTGGGCAAAACCATTTTACAATGCAAGGGGTGCAAACTAGTTTTCTGTTAAATACTGACTGTTTTTTCATGTAGCACACAAATACTTGATAGCTTATTTGTACACTGAAATTTAACGTTGATATTTGTGTGCTACATGAAAAAACAGTCAGTATTTTACTTATGTGCAAAACAGAAAACTAGTTTGCACCCCTTGCATTGTAACATGGTTTTGTCCAGGAGACTGAAATAAGATACCTCTTCATTTAAGATCCTTAATGAATCAGGCCCTCTGTTCTGCACAAGGTTTACGTCTCTCATCCACTCTGATTATATCCTCCCATTCTCGGTTACAGGACTTTTTTCAAGCTACACCCACTCTATGGAATTCCCTCCCTCGCACAACAAGACTTTCTTCTGGTCTACAAACCTTCAAGCGTTCTCTGAAAACCCACCTCTTCAGGCAAGCTTCTAACATTCCTCAACCACACTCATAACCTCACTAGGTTACCCTATTACCACCCTTTGCACAATTCACACCAGACAACAACCTTATGACCAACATTGCTGTATGACTGGTTTATATAGCATACGTATCACTTTTTATCTTTTCAATCTGGCTGGACCGAATTGCAACATGTAGATTTAACCTCATGTATCCAACTTTCATTGTCCCGTAGATTGTAAGCTTGCGTGCAGGCCCTCTTACCTCTCTGTCTGCCTGTATTACCCAGTATTGTTTTTTTACTGTGTTTGTTCCCCATTGTAAAGCGCTATGGAATTTGCTGGCGCTAGATAAATAATTGTTGTTGATGATCCACTGATGCACAGTGCAATTTAACGCAAAACACTGCACGTATCGGCAGTTACGTTCCTTAATGAATCAGGCCCTTTATATTTAATTCACCAGTTTATATCCCTAGGACATAGGCCCTATTATTTCTGGGTTTTTTCTGCTGCAGTGTAACTATAAACAGGAACTGTGTCACTGTCACCCTAGTCAAAGTCTGGCTGTTAATAAGAGGATTTTTACTCAGCGTAAAATCAGTTTCTCTTACTACACTGGGGGACACTGCGTTACCTTGGGGTATAGTAGGTGGGTCTGGAGTTAGGCACTTATAAACTTGTTTGTTTCCCTGACTCATCCCCCACTATGCCCCTCCTCTGTAGCTGACTTCAGTTTTGTATAACCAAGCCAGGAAGAGAGAAGAAGCAATCTAGAAAGCAACACCAAAGATAGCACTACTTTCAGAGCAAGGGAGGGCGCGCAGTGTCCCCCAGTGTAGTAAGAGAAACTGATTTTACGGTGAGTAAAAATCCTCTTTTCTCTGTCCTACCACTGGGGGACACTGCGTTACCTTGGGGAGCTACCAAAGCTGTGTCCAAGGGCGGGAACGCTCTGGAACGGCTGTGCGCAATGTTTTGTGTTCAAAACCCTGCATTTGTGAATAAAAGGCATGCAACAAAGAAACAATATGCAGCAGAAACAGACGCTGCCATTCTGTACAACTGCGCCATTGAATGACGCTTTTGTGGTGTACAAAAAGCTGCAACCCTCCTGGAAAGTGCACTGTAAAAGTCACTGGAACCTGCAGAGGGGTACAGACAGAATGTTGGTCGTGATGCAGTGGCAAGAGACCACCTAGACCCTGTCCCCCCTACGCTCTTTAGCGTTAGAGAGGCTAAATGGGCATTAAATTCCTAAACAGGAACTGTGCGAACAAGAGCACAAACTATCTCCCGTCGGAGAAACAGTACACAAAAAGAAGAGGCACAAGATTGATGAACTACAATCTCTGTCAGTGGAATGCAGGCACTAATGGTCATAACCAATTATGTCTCGAACCGCCACTAAGTTTCTGATAAAGGAAATGAGGAAGAGCCATACACACTCTCGCCCCAGATCCCCTACGAGATGTGACATCCAAGAGAACAGCCTGCATTGAGCTAACAACTCATTGATATACAAAGGACCACCATATACACTGATGCAACAGCTTAAGTCACTCAGTGATATCTAAGGGAGCACTGATACCATGCTTAAACCATTCAGAGATAAACAAGGGAGCACTCATTTCATGAGCAAACAGCTTAACTAACTCAGCGATATCTGAGGGAGCACTCATATAGAGAGCTAACAACGTAAGCCCGACATATATACCAAGAAGCACTCAAACCATGAGCTAACAGTTTAACTAATTCAGAGTCATCGGAGGCCAAAGCAAGCCCCCTGATGACGAGAACTAGACTCCCTGGAAATCTACAACCAACCAGGCTGAGCATAAAGAAACCACTTAAACAAAACAACCATCCGCTGAGCTAGACAGAGCCACGGAAGCTGCACGCTGAAAGAAGAAGGGCGTAGACCCCATAGAAGCCAGCTGGTAAAGAAAACTCTTTAAAAGATTCCTGAGTGGGACGTGTGAAATTTCAGAAATTTACACCAAATATAATTTCTAGCCCAAAGAAAACAGCTGAGGAAGAATCTCTACCGCTGAATTGAAGGTAGCAACCATCTCCCTGCAAGGATTCTCTGGCCGAAAAGGTCAGCCATCCGATGCCACAACGTCAAACCAGATGTTGAAAACAAAAAGAGCCGAACTACGAGATGAGGCCGCTCTGAAAACGGGAAAAGAGGGACGACAACACAAGTCCCCTAAAACAGTAGAACACTGCTCTGCGAGACATACGGCGGACCACCAGACTAGCTGGGATGCGCCCCCTCCTAGAAACTCTTGAACTCCCACGAGTAAATAGGAGCTGTGAATCACCTGTACACCCCCTAAGTTCTAGGGAGACCCGACTTGGCTATGGACAAATCCACCTGAGGGTCATTAGATTGAGAGCCGATAGAGAAAACAGGTTAACATGTGAAAAGAACCTGGGCTCCCTCTTAGAGAGCCCTATGACCTAACCAGGAGAGCACAAAGGTATTACCCTGAGGTGACCCACTCTACCTGTTAAAGGATTGATTGCTAAGGCATTCGGCCCTCATTAACAATAATAATAATAAGTTGGTCTAGCTTGGCCCATAGGATGGCACAAGGAACACCCCTCCGACCATACACAGGTCGACCCCTATCCTGCATTAGGATACGGGAATTGCATAAGTGCTACAAATATGCAACAGCACTGCATTCTGAGACCGAATCTCTACAGGTTTTCTGACCCTCTGTCCAAGAAGAACAACTGACTCACTAATAAAAACAATGTGACTAAGCACCACCCGAAAGGTAAATTAGTGAATTAAGGCAAAGGGGTGCTATGCACGTCCAAAGCCATGAAATCAGCCTTCCTTGATAAGAATCTCCCTGTTGAGACATGGGAGATGTTACGAACAAGGAGAACCAAAGATACCAGTAGAAACTTGGTATCCTATTTTGCAAAATAGAAACTTCTGTAACCGAAAGGAAATTCTGCCAGGAGCAACTGTGTAGAAAAGAAATGAGCGTGTTCTTTGGTAGGAAGCTATTGAAAACCCCGAACTAGAAGATAAGGCATAAGCCAACGCTTCTAGCGTGGTAGAACAAGCGAAAAGCTGGGTAGGCTCAAAGTGATCACCTGTGAACCCAATAATGCAGTCCTGCTTCTTGCTGAGAGGCTGCAAGTATAATGTTCTGGCTGAAAACGTCTAGCTGTAAGCTAAGCGTTGGGTGTAATAAATAACTTCCACCTTCGGGGAATGTCCACAAATCTATGGATGTTTACCTGATTTCCACAGCACATAAACTATAACCACCCCTGTAAGGCTAAGCCTAACTCGGAATGTGGCACCCTGACCTCAGATCAACGGATGGAACACGTAAACATCATGGCCTGGTGTCGCTGACATAAAACAAAGAAAGCACACCTACCGCCAGAAGCCTTTGGATACTCATTTTGTAATAGAGCAAATTGAGAGTTATGATATTGGAACATAGTCCTGTGAGCATGTGGCTAACTATAGGTATCATAGCTGAATAGCTGTATGCCTACCAGCTATGATGCTGCTGGGTGAATACAAACCACCCCATTAACCCTTAATGTGAATAAAGGCTAGAGCACTTCTTCTGTTTGAAAGCCACTAGATAAAATCCTTTACCAGCCCTTGCTGTGTGTGGGAGGACTTCTTTGTCTGCTCCCGCCGGGGACAGCAGAATAAGCGAACTGAAAAGCCACAGGATTGTCACCAACAGGGATTACTACCCTTGTATTGACTCTGGAGAGTTAGGGAAGGTGAAAACCTAGCCAGCCTATTACTGTTTACCTGGTCTTTGAGAAAAGACAGACACCGAGTTTAAGATATGAGGATAACATTTTCCCAACTAGGGTGTCACTAAAACTTAGGTTGAAAACCAAGTATAGACTGTTTGTCTTGCAAATGCGAAAACTGTGTACAGTTTAAACTGGGATTATCCACCTCGTAAGTGTAATCAGCAAGAATATTCCTCTTGATAGTAAAAACAAGATGGAAATAGACATCCTCTGGTGAGGAATAAACTACATCCTTATTTTGACTGTAGCAACAGTCAAAGATAAAATCCTCTCCATCTGTGAAAGATGGTGAACAACAGCATCTTTGTCCGGATGGTTTTATACCTGAACTACCAATATTGTCAAATAGGTAATCCTATAATATATACAGCAGTCACAGGATCCTGAAATAAAAGTCCTGTGTGGCAAGTAGGCTGACAATCGTTTACAAATATGATTAAAAACGATCCAACATTACCAGGTGAAGAGAGGCAGTCAGGAACAGCATGCACTGATGTGTGTGCGCTCCGGATCCAAGATGGCCGCCGTTCGCGCCATTAGGGAGAGAGAGAGGGGGAGGTGCACTCCCCTCTCCTAACATGTCCGCCCCTGCTCACCGCCGCTCAGCCCATATACAGAATATGGCTGCAGCCGGGGGAAAGTGAGAACCGCCGCGCTGCCGTGCCCGGGGTGCGTGCGGTCTCACTGACAGTTTCATCGCCTCCACAGAGCGCGATGCCTGTCCTTCTCCCCCACTGCTCGTTGTCTAGGGGCAGAGGAGGGGGGAAAGGCTGCCGGCAAGTCTGCGGGCGGAGAGGAGGAGACACCTTCACTCCCGCCCGCATATCTGATTGTGGCCGCGGCCGTGTATAAGGCCAAATATATAATAAAAAATGGCCCAAATGAAAAGTTTGCCTTTAAAGGCATAATTAAAACAAATTAAACATGGCCCCTTTGCTCGTTCTCTCTAGGGGATGACTGCCGGCAGAGGTGCGAGGGAGCGTGCTGAAGAGCTGCTTACCTGCGCTGGAACTCAGAGTGAATTAATCCCCCGGGACTATTCACTCCTCTGGGTCTTTTCAGTCCAGCGCTGCACCTGAAAAGGAAAGAAAAATAAAAACAGGAAAACCTAATGCTAAACTAAGTATAGGCAGGAGCCTATACAGAAGTGACCTTTCTCCAGAAGGCACTTACAACAACTGAAGTCAGCTACAGAGGAGGGGCATAGTGGGGGATGAGTCAGGGAAACAAACAAGTTTATAAGTGCCTAACTCCAGACCCACCTACTATACCCCAAGGTAACGCAGTGTCCCCCAGTGGTAGGACAGAGAAATTTGTTAATGGCTTTTGAAGCAACATGAAGTATTTCCTTGTTCAACAATTATGTCTATTTTAAAAACTGTCTGATTAAAAATAGTGTAATTTTGTTTTTAAAGGATAAGTCCAATTTGGAATTTTATTTAAACTTAAATACAGAAAAAAAACGCCCAAAAACAGTATATTTTTATATTTTACCATTGATTAGATACACTATCTAAAATAATGTATCTAACATTAAAAGAATCTTTTTTAGGTGGTGCAATTACCTACAGTCATACACCTGAAACTGCGTCATCTGCTCATCAGAAGGTTTGCAATTATTGACAGAAAAAACTATTTGCACCAACTATAATAAACCCACTGTTGTTGGGCAACTGATGCAGCTGCTTGCATGCAAAAACTGCATATGATCAAAATCAGAAAGTCTTCAGCTTCAGTTAATGGTAGATACACTCTATTAGAGTGGCACTATATAAATAGCTGATGATTAAGAGTATTAATAACCAACAAAATATATGAGTGCATGCGTTAACTGCATTATTCAAAATAGTCAATTGGAAGAAGTGAAGATCACACAGAGCTTGGCTTCCTGTTTTAGGTTCGACCAACTGGTTAACAACACCGGCACTAAACTGCAAGATAAGTGATAGGGCTTATGGTGACCTAGCCGAAGGTGGAAAATAAAACACTGCTTCACTGTGCTTTCCACATAATCTAATTTTTAAAGTGAATTTATTTTTTTGTTTGCCCAAATCCTACTGTCTGAGAGAGCTGCCTCAATGTAGTTACTTTTTCTGGTTATGTATTGGTCCGCCAATTTATTGTATATTTGCCCATGAGCTTGTGTACAGCTATGATTATTGTATAAATATACAGCTGCAAGTATGTAAAGTGACATTATGGATATAAAAGTCTCAGTGCACATAATACACTGAAGTAATTACTATGTATTTACTAAGTGAGGAATGTCATGAGACAACTTGTTTCTGGTTTGTCTTGGCCTTTTTAAATAATACATATCATCACAATTGTTATCAGGGGTTACAAGAGGAAACCAAGTACAGTGTTTAAAAGATTGGTGATAGAAGATGGGCCCGGCAATAAAAACTTAGGTTGTGCGGAACCCCTCCTCCTCTGCCAATCACTCTGGCTACTTTTTGCTAGTTACTAGTGGGTAAGACTGGTGGGAGCTGTGAATAACATCTAGCTGACCTCCGAGCACTCTGATTTTCTGAGTCAGATGGAAAAGTGTACAGTTTTCTATCTGACACTGTTAACAAATCAGTGTGCAAAATTTTAAAATAATAGTTGCACACCAAAGTAAAAAACAAACATGAAAGTAAAATGTAATAAGATTTTAATGTTGACACATTCCCATGGTAAAGACTGAAGACAATAAGTCATCTTTGGGCAGCGCGGTGGCTAAGTGGTTAGCACTTCTGCTTCACAGCACTGGGGTTATGAGTTCAATTCCCGAACATGGCCTTATCTGTGTGGAAAAAAGTGAAAGAGAAAAAGGCGCGCTTCTTTAAGTTAATGAGATGTGTACAAGTGAATAAAATCATTTGAGACGGCAGCCAAGGACAAATAAGACCAATGTGCAAATAAAAGAAAAAATGTTGTCCGGCATTCAGAAACAAAAAATATATAAAAATCACTGTGTCACTAGCTTATGGACTCACTTACAGGAGATGCCTTGACGCTGGCAGGTGAGCTTAACCGCAATATAGCTATATTGTGCACAAAATTATCCTTATCTGTGTGGAGTTTGTATGTTCTCCCCGTGTTTGTGTGGGTTTCCTCCCACACTCCAAAAACATACTAGTAGGTTAATTGGCTGCTATCAAATTGACCCTAGTCTCTCTGTCTGTGTGTGTGTATGATATGGAATTTAGACTGTAAGCTCCAATGGGGCAGGGATTGATTTGAATGAATCTGTACAGCGCTGCGGAATTAGTGGCGCTATATAAATAAATGATGATCTTTGGGTGGGCGCTTGAGTAGGAGAGACAAAGACAGTGACAGATGTAGTAGGCGTGACAGCCTCCACATCTTCACCCTCAGTAACACTTGTTCATGCCTCCATTCTGCGATATAATTCTGATTTTATTGAAAACAAAATAAGTGACAAAGACTGCTGTGACCCTTTTAAAAAGCCAAGTGGAGCTGTGTTTAGAAGACACATGAACATAAACAAGAGGGGGGGGGGGGGGGTTTAAGGAAGCACAACTCTAAATTTATGTTGAGTTTATTTTTACCTACTGCGTACTATCCTGGCGTTTTAAGAGGAGGGAATACACTGAGCTCTCCCTCTTTCCTCTGTGCACCCCTTTTCAAGGCTGGAAGGTCCTCCACATCTTTTACGTTGCACCTCACTGCACTAGACCGCAGATTGGAGATCCTGTCATCAGAGCCGTAACTTACAATTCTAGCGCCTGGGGCGAGAAAGACAAATGCCGCCCCCCTAGCCCTCAATTTTAACCAAATTAACCTAAAACATTCCTAAATTGCGCCCCCTTCAGTGCTGTGCCCTGGACAGTCGCCCCTATCGCACAGCCCTAATTACGGCCCTGTCTGTCATACCCTAGAATTGGAGGTCTTTCCATACAGTAGACACCAGATTGGAGGGTGTGCTAGTACACCAGAATGGAGCCCCGCTTACCTCGCTTATAAAGAACAACAAGATTAATGGTCTTTGATCTTTACCCTTACAAACGTAGGCAGACTGGTGATCTCCAGAATGGCTGATAACAAGAGCTTAGCATTTCTATAGTTAGAGAGCCATAGGTTACCTTCCCATACACGTACGTGTGATGTACATGCAGACACCGCTCTGTGTGATAGGAATTCGTTACTCTCCAGGCAGGAGGAGGGGGCACATCACGTGACGCCGGTCGGCACACGCCCTCTGTTAGTAGCAGACAGCTGGTGACGTATGACGCTCCGTGTCTGCCGGAAACCGCTGCTCCAGTGACCGGTCCGGGGACAGCGGCTGAGGAGCGGCCTGCGTGACTGGGTGAGAACCGGGAGCTAGGTCGCGTTGTCATGTGATGGTTGCCGGTGGGCGCGTCACGCCCAATATGAAGTCTCATCCTCCCGGGAATACCGACTGACATATGTGTGACACAAGGAGGATTCAGAGGCTGAGATTGGGAGGATACACAGTGCGAGGACAGGAAGCTGAGATTGGGGGAGACACAAGCAGGAGGTGGGGGGCTGAGATTAAGGGAGACACCGGCAGGAGGTGGGGGGCTGAGATTAGGGGAGACACCGGCAGGAGGTGGGGGGCTGAGATTAGGGGAGACACCGGCAGGAGGTGGGGGGCTGAGATTAGGGGAGACACCGGCAGGAGGTGGGGGGCTGAGATTAGGGGAGACACTGGCAGGAGGTGGGGGGGCTGAGATTAGGGGAGACACAGGCAGGAGGTGGGGGGCTGAGATTAGGGGAGACACAGGCAGAAAGTGGGGGGGCTGAGATTAGGGGAGACACCGGCAGGAGGTGGGGGGGGGCTGAGATTAGGGGGACACTGGCAGGAGGTGGGGGGGCTGAGATTAGGGGAGACACAGGCAGGAGATGGGGGGCTGAGATTAGGGGAGACAGGCAGGAAGTGGGGGGCTGAGATTAGGGGAGACACAGGCAGAAAGTGGGGGGCTGAGATTAGGGGAGACACAGGCAGGATGTGGGGGGCTGAGATTAGGGGAGACACAGGCAGGAGGTGAGGGGCTGAGATTGGGGGAGACACAGGCAGGAGATGGGGGGCTGAGATTAGGGGAGACACAGGATGTGGGGGACTGAGATTGGGGGAGACAAAGGCAGGAGGTGGGGGGCTGAGATTGGGGGAGACAAAGGCAGGAGGTGGGGGGCTGAGATTGGGGGAGACAAAGGCAGGAGGTGGGGGACTGAGATTAGGGGAGACACAGGTGGGGGGCTGAGATTAGGGGAGACACAGGCGGGAGGTGGGGGTCTGAGATTAGGGGAGACACAGGCGGGAGGTGGGGGTCTGAGATTAGGGGAGACACAGGCAGGATGTGGGGGGCTGAGATTAGGGGTGACACAGGCGGGAGGTGGGGGGCTGAGATTAGGGGAGACACAGGCGGGAGGTGGGGGGCTGAGATTAGGGGAGACACAGGCAGGAGGTGGGGGGCTGAGATTAGGGGAGACACAGGCAGGAGATGGGGAGCTGAGATTGGGGAAACACAGGCAGGGGGTGGGGAGCTGAGATTGGGGGAGACACCGGCAGGAGTGGAGGAGGTTGAAAATGTAGACAGTCTGAAATGAAGAAGTTGGTAAAGGCAGGAAGAGATAGGGGGGATGCAAATGAGGCTGAGAATGGGATTGACAGTTTAAAAAGAGGAGATGAGATTGTAGCAGATTGTGAGAAATAATACTTATTGAATTTTATTTATATAACATCAACATATTATGTAACACTTTACAGATAATAAACATTCACGTCAGTTCCCTCCTTAGAGAGCTCACAAACAACACACGCACTAACGTTAAACTACTGGTATGTTTTTTGGATAGCACAGAGATAAATTAATGGTCTAAATTGTGCTGAAAACAGGATGGAGGAGAGATGAAATCTAGGAGGACTTTTTAGGGATATGGTGTGCTGCATGTAAAATGCAAGTGCTGAGGTATGGACGCTACACTTGATAATGACGTGAAAACATGAGCTGGAATTGGAGTTTTGATTGATGAAGGAAAGTGAGATAACACATATTTTTTTTTAGGGATACATATGTTAATATAGTTTATTATAATTCATACTCTGACAAAGGTCCTTGATCCTTTTTAATATAAAGCACCAGATTGTTGTGCTGTAACCCTGAAGTGTTTAATTGGGGTATCGCTTTGTTGTCAGAGGTGAGACAGCACAATCCTGTACTGACAAAGCATTCAAGATTAGTTTAGTATCCCATAGGGGGGCAAGCTGGGTGAGCAATGCAGTTATTTGTGCCCACCAATGTCGATTTAATGACAGTGCTTATTTTAGGTGATTAATAAGTAATACAAGAGACATGTCTGGAATATATATTAACGTATCACTGATCTAGGAACATACTTTGCATATCTTTAAATTAACAGCATAGTGTGTCTGCTTTCATGATTGGGGCAAAGCTGGCTTTAAGGTGATTGCTGAATTTGTATGTGACACATGTGGCTGGTCTACATATATTGATTTGTGTATATTGCTGCCACGTTGGATTTGTTTGCACTCCATAAACAATACTGTTTGTTTTTCAAATAACTTGAAGCATCACAAAATTGCAAATACAAAGTATCTGGTGAAAAATAGATGGTGTTTTTAAAATATTTTTAGCCAGAACTTTAACATAGAATTTTTGAGATTATTTTCCTAACTGATGCAAGACTATTTTCTTAGTATACCCCTGAAAAAAATATTTGCTGCAAAAATGGTTACTGTGTCTGTATACCATTTCCAACCAGGAGTAGGGAAGAGTTATCTGAAAACTGTCACCCTGGTACCACCCACATTCATCTCTGACAGGCTGGATGTTGAAGCTAGGGTGTAGACATCGCACACCAGTGATTGGTTAAGACTGAGATCATTCATTCCCTGTGTTGTGTCTGTGGCCATAGCTGTAAACTGACACGTCTGAAACTCAGTCCCTGCCCTCCTTCCCCACGGGAGGGGTGTGTGCAGTTGCTGGGATAACATGGTAGGTGAAAGTAATTTTTCCCATGGGTCAAGATATTTTGAGTGTATGCTCCTTTGTTATAAATGTTGCAGAGTTTGATTTTTAAATTTCATTTAGGTTTAAATTACTTGTGTTTCAGTGACTTCCAGGAACTGTTCACAGCTCCCATTACCCTGTCATGGTCTCATAATGTTGTAACTGGTTTTATGTGGTTGTTAAGAAATAGGGCTCTTACACATCCCTGCTTTTACCAGAGCTGCTGAAGCATGTACTCAAATGTGCCTGCGATAGTGTACTGTGCAGACAACGTCAACATTGACACACTTGCCAGAAAGTGCTTGTGCACTGGTCCATAAACTTACATTTTTTGGGGGGACTATCCATGTCAGAGTGTTTTAACAGGCTTTAGGAACACATGTTAAACACTTCACGCCATCTTTTGATTGTTTTCTTGTTTCTTCTTTTGTGGGATTAACTGTTAATTACGAGCCTCTTATCTTATTTTCTCACCCTTTCTAAAATGTGTTGATATTAGTGAATACTTGCAGGCAGTGTTAATAGTTGTGATTCTTGCTATTGCAGTTTCTTAATTATGTGGCATCAAGATTATTTGATTTAACTCGGCACTATGTTGTATGTTTAATGTTTATGTAAAGTAAGAGCTTATTTATTTTAATAAGCAAGTTTCTTAATGCAAACATGATTGTTTTGTGTAGTATCTGCAATATTTTTCTGCTTGTTTACAAATGATCATAGACTTTAATATTTATTGTCATTATTTTTTTTTTTAGTTTATGCCATTGCAAGGAAATTGAACACATACAGTTAGTTGTAAGTTCTAGCATTATACTCCCATAAACATTGTACTTCCTTACTATGATGGTTTAACTTTAAATGAAAAACTGTACAGCTGCGCAGTCATTTACACAGCAGAAACCAGTTATTGTGGATATTTTAGCAAGTATAATTTCCATTGTTCATTATTCCTTGTTGTATATAAACTGCAGCTGGTCTCATGCATGTTGCCTGGCACTCACAAGTCTTCAATTATTTTCACACTAGTGGATTTAGTTAGTACCCTAAACTCCTGTGTACTCTACAACAGTCACATGTCATGTAGAATGTTGACACTTTATGAATTAAGCTTAGTATTAAGTAGGACTGCCTGTTTAGTATTAAAGCAGTGGGAATCAGCATCTGTTAGCAAGGCTGTTTATGACTCTGGAACTGGATGGCATGGGACATTTGTTGTAAAAAGACAAGCCTCTGTATATCCCTGTCCTGTCAACAGAATTTTATTACTAAACATTAAACAAAAAGTAATTGCCCCACCTTGGTGCCTCCTGAATATCACCATATTATTTCTACCTGGGTTCATGTTGATGTTAATTTTATGAGAGATGTGCACTGAATTAGCCTACGGGGAAATGCATTTTTCTGAGATCTGAACATGCCTAATTCTTATCTGTTAAATTTGCTGGCTACAGAATACCAGCACTGTGCATCAGACATACTTAATCCCCAAACACTCACACTTCACATGTTGTATGTATGTAGTTTGGTAAAATAGAGAAAAAATGTGTTATCAATGGTACTTAGCCTCTGTATTAGTAATGACCTTATTGTCAGTCATTAAATGTATAGACGTGTGTAGCTTATGTATGTCTTGGTGTGAAAATGTTTGCTTTTATAATCGCATTTATTTGAATTGTTCTTCCTTCTTATTTGACAATGGTTGTTGATATGTTCATACATAAAGTTAAGCTGATACAAACTACAGAAAATATCTGTCGATGACATCTGTAACTATTTTATCAGCGACTGAATGTCCCAATGAGCATGCTGATTCATGTGTACACACCTACACAATTTACCGTCAGATCTGTGCTACTCATCTGTCATAACCATTTGCTGAAAAGATTGTGACTCTGATCTGCCTATACTGCTGGTCGTGAGTGCATACACACTTCAGAATTTTCCCGATAATGTTCCATAGTTGGTAGTAAATTTTAGCCAGTTTATAAAATCAAACCAAACAATATGACAGGCTTTGGTACAATAAAACATGATCTTGGGAGCGTACACACTAATGCTATATTGGACTTAACAGTCGTTTATCATGTGATTGGCACGATAATTGGGTGAAAAACCTGTAGTGTACTCCCAGCTTTATTTTAGAAGACAGTTCTGATAACAGCTGAGATCTGTCCATATGATTATTAAGATTAACTTTTGGTAACAGAAGGACCATCTGTTGTCTTTGTAGTTTATATGTGGTCCTCTAGAGCTATAGGAATTAGGGCATATTCCTAGAAATTGTGATGTCACATGGTATACAACCAATGTATCCGTTTGGATAGTGATGAATTGACACCCGATTGTTCAGGCTCCATGCAATAGATTTTTTGTCTGTCCAAACCACAACCTGTGCCAAAATTCAGGTTTATTGTCACTGAAACATGCTCAATACAGACCTCTCTGAATAGTTTTGATAAAAACTAGTGGTCAATCAATGTTAGCTGGGCAGAATATTATACATTATTGGATGTGATCATATTTTTTTAATTTTAAAATGTCCTGAATAAAATCAGTTTTGTTGCATAAACCCTGCTAAATCTTTGACATAACAGCGGTTCAGCTGACACAGTCCAAACGCCACCTGTACCCAGGAAAATACAAGATTCGATTCACAGTCTCTTGTATCAGTATGCATCTCACGTTAGGGATGCCCACTATTCTGTCTAGAGTAAGAAACAAAATTGTTAACTTGTATTGGAAATTACTGCATTCCTTTATGTATATTAGAAATGCATGACCCCCTTTTTGTCCACAATTTATTCTACCTGTCATCTTGGCATTCCTTGTCATGCACAACCTGTTTTGTGTATTTAAGACAGCGGTTCCAGATAAATCATGTTATAATTGCCGGAATTTAGAACCAAATAAATGACAAGTCTGCATTATCATGAGAACAAGAAAAAGTTCCTATAACTTTCCTATTACAGCATAATTAACATAAGATGTTGGAGGCCCATGCCGCTGGCAGATTGTTAGATACAGTGTAGTATCTGATTACAAACTTTCTGTAGACTGGGGTGACAGTCAATAGAGTTTATAAAGCCAGTTATAATGGCTGAAGACAACAAAAATATTAGGTAACTCTTTAGCTCCCTGTTGTACTTGCCAAACATTATACAGCCAAATTGCAGATTCATGTTGAATCCCCCCCACCCTTTAATCCATGTCTATATTTAGTTCTGGCATAAATTACCTTCACATATATTGATATTATTTTTCATTTAAATTAGGTAACATTTTAATCACATCTGGGAAGCTGCTATGTCAGGATTTTTTTTCCTCTTTAATTTCTTTGTTTTCGAGCGAACACACAAACCGTGCATCATATTTCCCTGTTCCCGTTAAGTCAGTGATATTTGGGGAAATGTTGATTTTATTGCCTTTGGGATGACCATGATTATGCCCCAGATGTCCATGGTTGTGATGGGAATACTCTGGAGCTGTAGTGGACAGCAGAATTATTTTAGGGACCTCATTCTAGCTTTGGCAGTGAAACATCAAGATACAGAAAGAGATTACGTTTCCAGCTTGAAGGGTTCACACAAGCCAAACGGACACTGTGACTGTCTAGGCAAGCTGGTAAAAAGATGTCCCCATCCCGTCACAGACCAACCTAATGTGTGATCTGCAAAAGGACCCATTCTATGACATCAAGGTTACTAGAAGGAGGGGAACTTACTCTGACCAGTAAGACTGTATGTGACCTCTCAGAGGATCATCACTGCCCTGAATGAACACTGCATACTATCATGCTTGTCATAGACCAGGCTTGTGATACCCATCAAGCAGTTGTAGAAAAGAAGCTGGCTGGACATACTGGAACATCTAGGTCCACAACAGCTGAATAGCCTCACATTGCCTAAACCTGCCTTAAACAGATCTTCAATCAAAGGAGCAAGACTCGCACATTCTCTGGACTCATTAATGTTTTCTGAATGGGCTATTTCAGTTTTTCTTTAGTTTGTTTTCACTGTATGCTTTCCATTCAAACACTCCTTATAGTGCTAACATGGGTGTCTGCTTCAAAGACATGCCTATGCTTTTCACCTGGTTAAGCAATTGCTATTGAATATCGTTCTATACATTGTTACCATAGTGTCTTGTTGGGTAATGTGTGTTTAAAACATAATGTTGATGGCTGCAGATCATAAAGTGAATTCTGGTCTTTTCTTTCAATTCTTACCAATGCCTATTCCTATACTTAGACGTTCTGCATATACCCCTTCTCCCCCACCTATTCCAAATATAGCTATGTCCTCTCTGTGGACAGTACATAGTGAAATTGCACTTACTATGTCTTGTTGTATATGATCTGGTGAAAATATGGGAACTATTTTACTCCAGGTGCCTGTCTCCCATTTTTGTTTTTCTGTTTCATAATCCTTGCATGGCATTCTATTTAGCTAGTGCCTTTTCATGGTGCTTTTCATGCATTTTATGTATGCTTCTATTCTGAGTTTTACAGTATTTTCTAAAATAGAATTTCCAAATTATGACAGTGGTTCCAGATAAGTCACACTTATCACAGCATCGAACCAATTGTCTTGAGACTAAGAAAAGTTCTGATAGCTTTCCTATTAGAACATAGCTTTTATGAGGAGTTGCAGACCCCCTCTGGCAGTGTTTCAGTTACAGTGCAGTGTCTGATTACATGCTTTCTGTAGACGGGGGTGACAGTCAATAGGGGCTACAGAGTCATATTTAATAGCTGAAAGCAACAAATAGTTGCTAATTTGCTGTTTGACTCCACATGGCACATGCCACACAATTTACATCCCTAATTGTGTGAAAAACTTTATCCATGCAACAACTGGTTTCAGAATCATGTGAAATCCCCCCCTCCCCCCTATTTTCATGATTTAAAATACAAATTGATGTATATTTAAAGTTCTGAACATATCTACCTTCAGGCATGTTGTTTTTCATTTAAATTGGGGAAGTTTCAATCACATGTCAGAACTGCTTGTTAAGGGATTTTTTTTATTTTTTTCCAAGCAAGCTCACAATCCATCATATTTCCCTATTTCTGTTACGTCCGTGTTATCTATGACCCAGTTGATTGAATGGCCATGATTGTGCTTCAGTTGCCTGTGGTGGTGATGGACCAGTGGTGACAACAGACTATATTTCAGGGGGCCCTTGGTCCCACAAGGTGCCTACACAATACCTTTTGCAGAGAAACATTATGAGATCATGGATCCAGCTTGAAGCGTTCACAAAGCCCAAACAGATATCACTAGACTGCTATATGTGCATTCTCTAAGTCACTAGAAGGAGGGGATATTACTCTGACCAATAGGAATGTTTGTGACCTCTTAGAGGATCATCATTTTTCTGGACAGTACACTGCACACCACCATGCTGGTCATAGACAAAGCTTGGTCTATCTATCAAGTTATAGCGGAGCCAAAACTGACTGGCATTGCTGAAACCTGTCCTCAGGCAGTACATAATTGTGTTCTTATTTTATGTGGAGAACCCATTTATCGTCAGGCAGATGCTACACTTTCTGCTTACATTGACTAATGCTTTCCACCACTGGCACAGATAATCAAGGGTCAGTGTGCACTGTCCTAAAGCTGGCTGAGCACATCCGATTTTTCTGAAAAAGCAATTGTACTTCTGTACAATACTGTCAATATACAAGTGAAGCACATGCGGTATAATTTTTTTCCTAGCTGTCTGGTCATTTTTAAGCAGATTTTCAAAAACCGAGCAAATGCTTCATACACTTTTCAATTTGCATATGATGGAGCGGAAAGACGTTTTCTGTTCGTGGGCAATGGAGGACATATGTAGGATTGCAAAACTATAATCTCTCAATTAAAATACATGCAGTTCAATCCACTTTTGAATTCAGAGGGTGGATTTATCTAACCTTCTAAAAAGGAAAAGTGGATGTGTTGCCCATGGTAACCAATCTGATTCTAGATATTTTCTAGAATGTACTAGTTAAATAATAGCCAGAATTTGATTGGTTGCTATGTGCAGCACCTCTACATTCCCTTTTTAGAAGACAACGACGACTGGATGATCAGTTGGCTTGGCCGTCCATTTTTGGCCATTAACAACAGGACTTGGTTTTGATAACATTCCATGCATACCACCATAAATAACTCAAGTCCACTCCAGGACAAGGTAATTTATAGCTGTCATTGTAAGGTTTCTGCCCCCCTGCAGAAATGTCTATTCTGCCTTTACACTGATTGTTCATTCTTTTGCAGGCCTTTCCCGGTCAAATATCTTCCGATTATGTTAAATTGTCCTTGAGAAAAACTTATGTTTTTGTTGGTTCATGGGAGTTTTCAGTCTTGTGTAACAAGTAGTTACAGGATATAAACTGACAGTACATTCTGTAAATGTGTGTGTGAGCTTTATTTAGGTGCTCTGTTAACATTTGAGTCACCTTAAATGGAATGTGTTTGTCAAATATGGCTATATGTTACATAACACAGGTCTGCGATGAAAAAGCTTTTTTAACCAATTTATATGATACTTATAGATACTTCTGAACATGAAAACGAATCACCTGATTTTGCATATCGCATCACATTTTTCTGCAAAACTTGTATTTATGATTAAGTCATTTTTTACATATTCTTTAAAATAATAAATGTATTCTGCCTACATTTATTATAAAACAAAGTATTAATTTAATTCAGTCGGTAGTACAGAACGTTGCTATTCAGTTCTCGTCCTAAAACTTCCCCCTGCCCAGTGCCAGATTAAGGTCCACATGGGCCTGGAGCTGAAATTTAGAAAGGGCCTAAATCCCATACTGTCTAAAGGAACATTGCACACACACAACAACTACAAGGTGAGCTGGCGAAGGTGGAACCAAATACAGTTTTGCCCTGTGCTGGCACATTGTAACCCCTGCCTTCCACCATATACACACACAGTACACACTACACACACACAGTACATATACATTCATAGATTCTTCAAAAACAAAGTTTAAAAGCTGTTTTATTGCACAATGGCAACACGTGCATCAGGACTACACCTTTGGAACTACTTTAGGCTTCAATATTGAGAAATGTGTACTTTTTTCTGTCAGACTTTTGAATATATTTATGTTCAGCTGAAGGCTGGTAAAGAGTGCAACTATTTTATTTGCTTGCCTCAACTAGACTTCCTTTTTTATTTGTGTACCTAATGTGAATGTATTTTCTGATAATTTTAGCCTGCGATGTCTTTTTACATCAATTCAATTGGATGTTGTCAACTTATAATTGAATGTATATATAATTTAAATGAATCTTTACAAAATGTCCGCTTTCTGTAGGTCTACTTAGGAGCTTGCTCCTGAGCTACATAAACTTACGACACTGCAGCCACACCTCACACATAATGATGGCAGGGAATTTTCCCCAGAAAAGCTCCCAAGACTAACAAAACTGTAGTGTTGTCTTAGCGGTATTTTACAGACACAGGAGTTGGGAGCTTCTAACTTCTTTTGTTTATTGTGTACTTGGCTCATCATTGCACGTTTCCAGGCTGGTGCTTGTGAATACTGAAACTGTGAACTGTTCCCACACTCTGCTCTATTATGGCAGTCAGGTCAGGCTGTCTCCCTTGTGTCCCGTCTATCAGTTCTACAATGAGCCTTTACCAACCTCAGCCATTAATAATTTCCAAGTCTCATGGTAAACCTTATAATGGGGGTTTCAGAAGTTCTTTTAAGCCTTTAAACTATAATATGAAAACTACTTATCCTGTTATATGGACTTTTAACACTTTAGAGGTTCTCAAGGTGATTATTTAATTGTCCTGTGTATTAAATGATATGTATCCAATTTCATGATTGAAGCGCTTGCTCTAGGATTCTAGTTCTCTCAGATTACATCACTTAGGGTTTACACAGACAGCTCAGTCTTTCCTTACAGCAAATTCCAGCCGACTGATGTCACACAAAGAAGGGAATCTGGAAAAGGAAGTGTAGTGACCAGAAATATCTCTACAGATTTCTCTTGGTTCAAACAACAATCCTCTTTCCTTTCAGGAAATGAATCCATGGGATAAGCCACTATTGTTCTGCAAGTTCATAGTGATTATTTCGTTATCTTGTCTCACTGAGATGAGTTCTTCATATTAAGGAATGTTCCACAGCATCTGTAGTTATCTTGTGTAGAATAAGGGGCAAGCTTGTGAATTAAGCATCATTTTAGAAATTCTGCAACTGTATGCCATTTTTACACTGGCGAAGCCCGCAAATCCTTTCTTTATTATGCTGTAAAACAATAAAAACATAACCATTGGTACCTAAAAGTGGATGTTTTCACATATGTCAAGGGCAGTAAATGTGTTGCTTTGGTGAGTAATCTTGCTGAATGACCAGGATTTGCCATGTAAGCTGCTGTGGTCACAAGCTAGGAAGACTGACATAAAACACATATCATCAACATTTATTTTTATAGACTCGTGTGTGTGTGTGTGTGTGTGTGTGTGTGTGTGTATATATGTGTATATATATATATATATATATATATATATATATATATATATATATATATATATATATATATTATGCTGTGTGTGCATATTGGGTATAACATTTCCAGATCTTGAAATATTTGCTGTGCAGCTGAATGCAAGCTATTATTCTCTGCCACTCTGCAGAAGATGGGCAATAGTGGCTGATTGTCTGTGTTCAATGGATTTACTGCAGGAAGTCTAGGAAAATCCCTCAACCCTCTACCATTGCCCATTATCACAGCTATCTCGTGTATTTATTCTGAAAATGTACCTATTTATTTGTGTTTATGTTTAACTAGCTCTATGTTAAAAGTAGAGATGGGTGGGTCCGGTTCCCCTGAAAACCGAACCCACCCGAACTTTGGGTATCCGACTACTGAGCTGAGTAGCTTGGTACTCTCCCGCCCGCTCCGAATCCAAATCGAGGCCGAACGTCATTGTGACGTCGTCGGGGCTCGGTTCTCGCGATACTTCAAGATTATAAATACACGCCTCCACAGCAATCCATCACCATTTGACAGAGGGAGAGAGCAGGGTGTAGTCACAGGCTGATTAGAGCAGGGACAGAGAATCCAATATTCTTATTCCAATTGTTGTAACAAAAATCGCTAGAGAAGAGGAGGATAGAGGTTTTTTTTCTTTTCAATATTTGGCACTCCCCAGTGCTTTTGGGGTGTCCCCCATAATTGTGCATAAATATTTCTGGATGTCAAAATTACTATCTGTCAGCAGTATCTTACCAAATAATTTTTAGCACTACAAGTGCTTTGGGCTGAGAATGGATTCAAAGCAGTCCACATATGAGCAGAATGAGCAACCAGGTTCTGTCACCAGTCCTGATGGTAGTGTTCCCAGTACGTCATCTGGGCAAGGCGATGTAAAACTACAGAGTGTTTCGAAATCAGTCCAAAAAACAAAATCAAAAAATAAATTTACTGTGTTGAAGCGAAAAAGAAGTGTTACTGAGCAAAAGTTAAGTGCTGATAAAAAAAAAAAAAAAATTTTTTTCCAACATGCCATAGTACACGCGCAGTGGAAAAGAGAGAATGAGGCCTTCACCTTTGGCTATTAGTGGCAGATCTCAAAAAGTTACCGAGCCTACAATTGGTGCACAACTACTGTTACGCGTCAAAGCCGAGCTGCAAGATAACAGTAAGGCATTAGAGGATAATGTTTGCTCTGATTCACAAATGACACCAATCCCTGTGGAGAGTCCATCCAACAGTGGGATGTCTAATTGTGAGCATTCTGCTGATGTGTGCCTTAATAGCCCGAGTGTAGCCGATGATACACAAATTGAGGATGCCACTTTGGAATTAAAAGAGGATGAGGGGGAGATTTGTGTAGGCGACGAGGGAGCTAATGAGGATGTTGATGAGGATGAGGTTGTTTGTGTAAGTCCTGCACCAGTGGCAGCAGTTCTGGCACGTGACAAGAAAAAGGCCATTGTCATGCCTGGGCATAAAACAAAAAAAATCCACTTCTTATGTGTGGAATTATTTCTACCCAAATCCAGACAACAATTGTATAGCCATTTGTAGTGTATGTCAAGCCACAGTCAGTCGAGGGAGGGACCTTAACCATCTTGGAGCCTCGTCTATGTTACGCCATTTAACGAGAGTTCATGGCAAAGTGTTGGGAAAAGCTGAAAGTTCTTCCCAAAAAATTACAAGCAATCCATCATCAGCTAAGACCTTCCACTCACCGACGGCTACAAAATACACCCACCACACCATCCTCCTCAATATCCTCAGTAGCACTCGGAGTTAGCCCGGCATCCCACTTATTAAGGCTGGATGACTCCTGCACTATTATTGATTCCTCTGAAGAAAGCGTTAGTCCCACTGCTGCTGCTGGGGGTGAATCGTCATCCCAGAGGCAGGTTAATAAAATGAGCAGTCCTACATTTCAGCAATTAACTGTGAAACAATCATTTGCGAGGGGAAGCAAATATGACAGCAGTCACCCAGTCGCCAAGCGAATCACAGACACCATGACTGCAATGTTAGTGTTAGGTCTGCGTCCAATCTCCATAATAAACGCAGCTGGTTTTTTACAGTTAATTGAGGTTTTGTGTCCGCGTTACAGAATTCCATCGCGACACCATTTCTCCCATAAAGCAATTCCACAACTACACCAAAAAGTGTGTAAAAATGTAGAGATTGCGCTGAAAAATGCCATTCTGCCCACTGTCCACTTAACCACAGATATGTGGACAAGTGGAAATGGCCAAACCAAAGACTATATGACTGTGACAACCCACTGGGTTGGTCATTCACCTTCACCAGCAGGAACAGCAGCAGCATGTACACCACTGCGTAACATTTGTCACAGGCAGGCCACTCTTTGTATCACCGGCTTCACTAACAGGCATACAGCTGACGATTTGTTATGCAAACTAAGAGATGTGATTGATACATGGCTTATACCACTTGGACTCTCCCCAGGGTATGTCATTTCTGATAACGCCAACAATATAGTGCGAGCATTACAGCTGGGTGATTTCCAACACATTCCCTGTTTTGCTCACACAATCAACTTGGTGGTGCAGAGCTTCCTACGAAATAACCAAGAGGTGCAGGAGATGTTTTCGGTGACCCGTAAAATTTCAGGCCATTTCAGGCATTCAGCCACAGCATGTAGGAGATTACAGCAGCTCCAAGAGCAGTTTAACTTGCCCTGCCACCAACTTAAGCAAGAGGTGGTAACTAGGTGGAATTCCACCCTGTACATGCTTCAGAGGATGGAGGAACAGCGCAAAGCCATCCAAGCATATTGCACAAGCCATGACATTGGGAAAGGAGGGGGGATGTATTTCACTCTTGCATAGTGGGGAATCCTTTCAGTGCTGTGCAAGGTGCTGAAACCATTTGAAGTTGTGAGGTGAGTGCAGACTCTGCTAGTTTGAGCCAAGTCATTCCTTTAATTAGATTATTGGAAAAGCAGCTTGAGAAAATGAAGGAGGAGCTGAAAGCAAGCAATTCAGCAAAGTATGTTGGCCTTGTTGATCAAGTACTTCATTCGCTTCACAATGATCCTCGAGTTATTAAGATCTTGAACTCGGATCAGTACGTTTTGGCCACTGTGCTTGATCCAAGGTTTAATACCTACATTGAGTCTTTACTTGTAAATGAGCGAGATGTGAACTTTTCCAAGGAGCTATTGCTCAGCAAGTTGGCCGCTGAACTGGGCCTTGGCTTGACGACGTGTCCTCCTTCACTTTCTCAAGCTGCTGCTGCTCGTAAAAAATTAAATTTCCCAAAAAGAAGCAGGTAAGACGCAGGGGGCAGACCAGAACAATTTAACATCTGGGCTGGTTTGAAGGATTTTTCAAAAAAATGTGTCACTTTGGCCATAACTCCATCCAATACGAGTATAAACATGCAAAGGATGGTGGGGGATTACTTTCAAGAGGTAGTTGATATGGAAATGTCAGACAGTCCCTTTCCTTACTGGGAAGAAAAGCAGGCCATTTGGAAACCCATGTACAAACTTGCTTTGCAATACTTAAGCTGCCCACCCTCGAGTGTTCAGCACAGCAGGGAACTTAGTGATCGCCGTAGAAGGTTACTTCCCAAAAATGTGGAGAAAATTATGTTTATAAAAATGACCTACATCTTCCACGAGGAAGGCCTTCACCATCCAAGACATCCAAGCACTGACTGTTCTCTAATGGCGGATTCAAGCGGCGATAAATTGATAGTCTGTGATGATGACGTACACACTGATGAGGGTGAGGATGAAGATGATGACGATAACATCTTTTTAAAACTTTCTATGTAAGTGTAGGGTGCAATCTACCCTCAAAGAGGAAAGGGACTTGTGGCATTTCCATATCACGTACCGTCTTGAAAGGCTGCTGTTTGGGCAATTTATCCTTAAGGGTAGGGTGTCATAGACAGAGTGACCCCAAACTGGCTTTGTCCATTTCAATTAATATTGTACAGTCTATAATGGCTGAATTTTTTTGTTTTTTTAAACAAGTGGAGGGGGGCCTATAGAGACAGAAAGCAAACTGCATTTTTCCATTTCTTTACATATTTAACTATAAGTGTAGGGTGTAATATACATCCAAAGACGATGGCTGCATTGCCAATATGCATAGATGGAGAGGAAGACAATCTGTCTTGTGTGTAGAATAAATGAAGGCCCACCAATCAGGAATTAAACTGTTTTTTGGATGATTTATTACCTCTACAATTAGATTATTTATCTATGAAACAGTTGGAGCACTAAATTGGGTTAATTTAGGCCCAAAAACATTGATTTTCCAACAAAATAGCAAAACAAAACCAAAACACGCAATGGCGGTTTTGCAAAACCAAAACACGACGGTAATCCAGAGCCAAAACACGGGGGTCAGTGACCATCTCTAGTTAAAAGCCACTTTGTACGTTACACTTAGTGGGGGCTCCAGATATCCCGGTCACCATCGTCACTGAATATAGCACCCAGAACATGGCCCATGGGCAATAAATGGGTTGCTCTTCATTTCTATTCCTTTTTTTTTTTTTTGTATGTCTCTTTATTTACAACAGCAGATTACAAACAAAGAACATACATAACAAATGAACATGTACAGGCTCAAACAACAACATGTTGCAAGTGTCTGGTACACAATTACATAAACGTATAGGGCCTGAGTCATTAAGGAAAGTAAGGCAAAAAATGAGTAAGTTTTCTCCTGGACAAAACCCTGTTACAATGCAGGGAGTGCAAATTATTTATTTTTATTTTGCACAAAAAGTTAAATACTGTTTTGGTTTTTTTTTCATGTAGCACACAAATACTTGTTGAATTATTTGTACACTGAAATTTTAAGTTGATCTAGGACATGCCCTACCCCAAATATAAATCCACTGCCATCGTATTTTAAAGTTCAATCCCCCTCCAATGCAATATGATTTTGGCAAGGTGCAAAGTTACTCATTTTTGCTTTTGTTTCTTTATTGACTCAGGACCATAGAATAAAGGGGACTAACCTTCCAGGACTAATATTGAGTAGCTAGTTGAGTATTGCTATTGGAAGTATTTGAACAACAGATAAAAACAAATCTTAAATCTAAAGTCAAACAACTGTAGGTTTATTTTTCAATTTTGTGTGTGACTAAAAATGGTGATAAAGGGGTCAGGAAGGTAAATATGGGGAGAAAGTAGTAATGGAAATCTTATGGGTGGAAATGAGCAAAGTGCGCAAGTAGGAGAAACCACTCCAAGTGAACAAGCCCTTGTTGGTAATTATTATGTAAGTCCTGGTGCAGTTGCTTGGTTAAATGATCCTCAGGTTTTATGGAAGGTTTTGATTGTGTTCTGTTGGAGACTGGATATATATTCTTTTATGCTGTTTCAAGGGAGAAAGCTCAATCGTTTCATCAAAGCAACCTCAATGTTAACCTATTTTTTGGACTGGGCCAACAAGCCTGAAAAGTATTTGCCTTAGTTGTATTGCATGGGAATATCCTTCTAAAATACAGAAACCCAGTACCCCAGATTATGTGGGTTTTGCAAAACGGGCTCTTTTTATCCGTGGAGTTTTTTTGTTTGTTTTTTCTTGCCATTCTTTCTAAATTTGCAGCACAGTGATTGCAGAAATCTGAGAGAAAAGTTGGAACTCTAATTGGTAATGTTTGAGATAAGTGCAACAGCCTTGTTAGAACATTCATTGTTATATCATCGGTTCTGTCAAACTACAAGATATAAACAGGACTCCAGGGGATAAATGTATCAAGCTGAGAGTTTTCCGAAGGGTTTTAAAAGTGGAGATGTTAGCTAGAATCTGATTGGTTGCTATAGGCAACATCTCCACTTTTCAAACCCACTGGAAAACTCTCCGCTTGATACATTTACCCCCAGGTGTTTAGATCTTGTTTAATACTTGTGGGTTGTAGTTATTAAGATGCCCAGATAAAGCGCTCCTTTGGAATTCAAAATTGAGTTTCAGCAATTTTGCAGTTTGTGGAGAAAGAAGGAAAACTAAAGCATCTGCTCTAGTATTTACCTTGTATCCTGATACATTATTCTTTTATCCTACAAACAGGTTACATAGCAAGGCTTGAGGTGTTGCTAGAGTTAATAATCATCCGCAAGTAGCGAGATTTTGTATTGCTTGGTGTCAGTCTGAATTTCCTTTATATCTTGGCAGCTAGAGGTTCTATACAGTAGGCATATATTAAGGGACAAGGGCAACATTGTCTAGTAAAATTGCTCTAACCAAGCACGTATTAACAAAGCACGTTGGTCAACACTGAGATTTTGTGCTTTACTGAAACTTTCTACAGTTCTCCATGCCCTACACTATAATCCCTATCATCAACGTTTGAAAACTAAACAGCCAAGTTAGACTATGAAAGGCTTTCTCTGTATCTATTGCCAAACCTACTGATGGGAGTTTTAGCTTGTTAATATAGGAAATGAGGTTTATAGTCTTGCTAATATTGTTGTGGACTTGCATAGTAGGGACAAAGCCCTGATCAAATCAATCAGTTGAGTCATATTTTTGTTCCATCTTTTTGCCAGAACTTTCACAAAGACTAAATTTCAGTGTTCAGCAGGGAAATGGACATGATGAACATTTATTAGGTTTGGGAATATATATTAGGGTTTGGGAAAATAACATTGGAGAAAGTGGTATCAGAGTGAAATTGTCCCCCCACCCCTGCATAGCAGATTACTCTTCATTTCATCATCCAAGAACCATTAGAACTGTTCCCCCTTTGAATATAATTTAGTAAGTAAAGTGCTATATAATACAAAGCAATTACTGCTCCCAGAGCTGTTCTTATGACATTCACTAATCAGGCTTATTTAACTTTTAACCAGGGTTTCTATGTGAGAGTGTGACTCTTGCCACAGTAATGGCATAGTGCTGAGGCTACAAGCTGAGAACAAGTTCTGACTTTCCTTGTTAATATACTGTGCAATTGCTGTATTGTGTGTAGCCCCACCCCTAAATACTTTTTGTATGGGGCTCATACGACTTAGAAATTTGCTGCATTCTAACATTTGGTTGTGTCGCCCATTTTGTGGTATTTAGTTTAGTTGAATTTGAGTGTTCAGTAATCTCAGGCTACAGCTTTCATGATTTTTAAATGGACCGGCTTCATGTGAGGAATATTGTAGTTGTACAGTAAATGATCTATTCCTGTAGACACAGGGATGGACGGTGTCATATGACTGTCACAGTGGCTGCTGTAGATGTGTTACTTGCTCTGTTCAGTAAAAGTCTGTGAAGTCTTGTCTAATGTAGTGTCAGTGTTTTCGGTGCTCTGTATAGATGCACTGCTACAGCTATTTCATACTCTGAGTATAATCGGTCGCCTTGGAGATCTGATCTTTAGAAAAATTTTTGGACTAAAACATTAAATTGTATGTGGTCATACAGCTGCTTGGTGACTTTTTGAAATATCCAGTAGAGGCTATATGGAAATATATGTAAATATGATAGTGTTGACCTAGCTGAATTGTTGCAGTAACCCCCAGTAGTTTTTATCTTTTACTTGAGCAAATATAATATATATTTGAAACCCAAACAGGTTTGCATATCCTTCTATGCTTTATTTTTGCATTTAGCCAAGTAGGAGCTTGTACTCGCTGTTATTCACAGAGCTGTCTGCATTATGTTGCAGTGGAATGCGCCCATCAGAGCTGTATTGGCCCTCGGGGGAAAAAAAATAAAAAAAATCTCTTCTCTATGAGGACCACACTGTCAGTGCTCTCCTTATTGCCAGTGGTGCCGGCTGCATCATTAGAGTGCTTCTGGCTATGTTGCTGGTCCCTCCGAGGTTGTCATGTGACTACTAGCAGTGCACACTTCTGCTCTCTCAGTAGATCACTATTTTGAGGTCTACCACCACATTATTCACTTACTTGTGAACATACCACACCTAAGCGTACCAGTGACGGCTCTATCATATGGTATTTTTTTTTACCATTTACTGTAATGCAAACAATACATTTTAAATTATATTTATAGTTCTTTATGCTCCTATAAGAACTACTTTAAAGTAGGACTACCAAGTTTTTTTTTCCCCTTTTAAATAAGTACCTTTATTTTCTATTTTTTTATTTTTTTTTACTACTTATTGTCCTTGGCTTTCCTGCTATAGAGCATTCTCATTTTCAGTACCTCTCTGGATGGCAGACAGTAATGGCTTCCACAGGGTCACAGCATGTTGTCGTCATCATCATCATTTATTTATATAGTGCCAACATATTCCGTAGTACTTTACAATTGGGGACAAATACAGTAAGAAACAAGCTAGGTAAAACAGACAGATGTGAGAAGGCCCTGCTCGCAAGCTTACAATCTATGTCAGGGATGGCATAGAATGGCACAGAGTAGACGCATAACGCATTGTGTGGCTGCTAATAGTCAGCCTACTAAATAGACACTGACTCGCAGCTCTCGGCATGCCATGTAATAGCAGAGGGGAAGAATGTGACAGTGAAAAACAGAGCTCAGAGAACATACCAAAGCCACTCTGCTCACTACATCATATGTCACATCACTGTTGCCATGGTAGTCTCATAACAATGTGCAAAGCCTGAAGAATTATCAATCATTAATAATAGCCTGAAGAAACAAACCTTGGATAAATGTTTATTAACATGATTGTTCTCAGTGACTTAGATTTAAAGCAGCAATCCCATGGAAATAAAAATGGTGCTTTTTAAATCTTTCGGTCTACTGTTGGCAGAGACTGAAACTCACAGTGGTGGTGACCTGCAGCAACAGGCTCCTGACTTTCCTTAATACATTTTGTGTCCACAAAAGTCTAGAGAAACAGGCGGTCTTCCTAATTGGTCTGATTTTTTTTTCATGTGTGTTTTGCTGGCTCAAATACTTCCCCCTAAATATTTTTCAGAAATTTCATTCCATCTGGAAAAAGCCTTTGTTCTTGTTATGCACGTGTTCATTCATGTCCACACGCATCTATTCTCCATCAGACAAACAATTTCTTCATTTTTCTAGATTTCCCTAAACATGGACAATGAACTCCCAGAGTTTCTGAGCCCCAAAGAAGAAATAGTCTACTGGAGAGAACTGTCCAAGACTTACAAGCAGAGGTATGTCAATGTCTAAATGCTACCTGCTACACTGTGTTATCTCAAGCCTCATACATGGCTGTTTCCTCTGCACCAAGAAGCTTAACCTGCACTGTAAATAAGAGTTTTCGTTGCCTATTATGATCATCCTAGATTTGTAAGGACTCACATGGGCGTATTCAATTGTTCCTCCGGCCGCCGAAAAAACGAGCGCGTTAAAACTATTACCGTTTATACGGTAATTACTCGCTGAATTTCAGCTCGCAGCTCCCTGAAATTCAGCGAGTAAATTACCGTATGAACGGTATTTACGCGCAATATTACCGTATAAACGGTAATGGTTTTAACGCGCTCGTTTTTCCGGCGGCCGGAGGAACAATTGAATACGCCCCACAGTGTTCTGCAGCACTATACAGTAGGCAAAACAGAGCATAAATAAAGCAGGGAGATACAAGGTAGACAATAAATTCAGACTGGAAATCAGTTGGCTGGGGGGCCCTGCTCATGACATAGCTTACATTGTAATGGAAGAGGGCACAGCTGAAATAAGAGGAGCGAGTGTGGCTCAGAGTGGATATTGGGACAGTTGCGAGTGCGCATTAGTGTGAGTAGTATCCTTGGGAGTAAGGTAAGATCTAATAAAGAGATGAGTTTTCAGAGAGTATCTGTGAACGTGCGTTGGCGTTTCTTAGCTCTGTGTGTCAACATGCTAATTTAGTAGTAAACGCTAAGATCATCTCCCCTACCCCGTGATTTAGGGATTTCTCTTTACAAATAATAGAGGGTATTTAGGGAGATCTATATTGGTGTATTTAGCGCTCTCATACCAGGGTGTCCACGCAACTCCTTGCATTGACTCTATGTTTATATATCACATTCACTCAGAGATATATTAACCCCATAGCTCATTAGATAGCTATTTACAAATCATCACTAGGGGTTTCTCTCAATTACATAGATATCTTGTTAGAGATATAATTTATCATTGGAGATAATATAGGAGATTCATTTGCTATTAGGAACCCTTAGAAAGGAAACTTATATACCATTTTCCTTGTTACCTATAATTGTTTAGGAAACGCTGAGACCATCTTCCCTACCCCATGATTGAGAGATTTCTCTTTATATAAATAGAGGGTATTTAGGGATTTTCATACTGTTCCACTCAGCGTTTTTATACTAGGGTGTCCACGCAACTCCTTGAAACAACTTATGTATATATATTATACTCTCTCAGAGACACATTAACCCTATAGCTCATTAGATAGCTATTTAAAAGTCACCACTAGGGGTTTCTCTCAATTACACAGACATCCTGTTAGAGATTTAATGTATCATTGGGGACAATATAGGAGATTTATTTGCTATTAGGGAACCCTTAGCCAAGAGATATATATATTATCTTCCTTGTTACCAATACATTTATATATCAACCTACATTAGCGATACCTTCTATTTAGAATCTATTAACCATTATAGGACCACCGAGCTAAGTTTGCAGTGGATCTGCAATTTTATCCATTTTTGTTTTTGTTTTTGGTTTTAATATTTCGCCAGCTTTTGGGTATAGGATGAATTATCAAATAAATTTTAATGCATATCAATAAAATTTTATTTTATTTAAATAAATATACTCATCCATTGTTCTGAGTGCCCCTCAGTCACCTGCTTTTTTCTTTTTCTTTTGATATACAATATCCTATTAGGGCCATTTTTCCCGGTTATTAAATTGCATCCCTTATCCATACATTCATGCTGCCTATACGTGTAATTGTTTGGCTCTATGTACATTTCTTTAATCTCCTTGCAATGTAATATATTGCAAGCATACGATCTCATAACTGATTAATTCTTAGTTACCAGGAAGCCCGTGACGAGCTTGTGGAGTTTCAGGAAGGGAGCAGAGAGTTGGAAGCAGAGCTGGAGACACAGCTGGTGCAAGCAGAACAGAGGAACAGAGAATTGCTATCTGACAACCAAAGACTGAAACTCGAGGTGGAAACGTTAAAGGTGTGAACCTGACTTTGCCTGTTCTTTTTTTTCTTTCCTTGTTGAGCAGGAGGTGAACATCTTGTGTGTGTTGTATCAGTAGCAAGAATCGCCTTTTCCACCTACATTATGCTTTGTTTATCCACCTAATGTAGCAAAGTCCCTCAGGACAGTTCAAAGAGTGAGGAAGAAAATGACTAATGCGTTCTGTTTGAAATATTCCTATAAATGAAGTTGTGAATGCTCACTTGATATTTGGCAAAAGTGATGTTTGCAATGAAGATGCTCGTTTACACCTATCCGATGAGGTTTGTATAGCTTAACATGCTGAATGGGTAGGGTGTTCTTCCTCCCCAATCCAATTAATTTGGGAATTTTCTCATGTACAATTAAATGACACACAATGGTGCTGTACGTGACTAATAAAGATTATATATATGTTGAAATATGCTCACAAATGTATATATAACTTTGTTTCCAAAACTCCTTCTTTTCAAACATGGTCCAACTCCAACATATAATACCCAGAAGAGAAAGAGGAAAGTCGCAAATACATATCACGTTTCCATTGTGACTTTAGTGGCTGCACAGTGGTTAGTATTGCTGTCTCACAGCAATACTAATCAGGGCACACTCTGTGTGCAGTGGAGTTTGTATTTTCTCTCTGTGTTTGTGTGGTTTTCTTCCAAATGCTCTGGTCTCATGCCACAACCCTGAACAAGTTGTTTAGGTTAATTGAATGCTGTACACACACATACACACTAGTGTGTATGCGTCTGTGTGGTAGACTGTAAACTTCAATGAGACGGTGGCTGCCACAAATGAGATGATTTGTTGAATTTCTTTACTAAAAAGCCTCTTGGTACTATTCCACTCCACAGGAGAAGCTTGAACATCAGTACTCACAGAGCTACAAGCAGGTCTCTCTCCTGGAGGATGAGCTGGGCCGGGCTCGGAGTATCAAGGATCAGCTCCATAAGTACGTGAGGGAGCTTGAACAGGCTAACGATGACTTAGAAAGAGCCAAACGGTGAGTTACATACTGGTGTGCAGGTCTGTGTTCCTAATGAGAGTTTGAGTGTCAGCAAAGGGTAAACATTTGTAGTGAAATTTTGGGATTAAAGTAAAACTACATTTCTTGCTATCTAGGTTGCGTGAACCACAATGATCCTCAGTAGCCCCCTCCCTTCCCTCTGGATGCCAGGTCATAAATACACCCTTTTTCTTGGAAGGATGTCTGGGAAGCACTGTGGGTAAAGGGTGGACTGAGGACGCATTTAAAATCAACTGCTTTATAGTATATATTGGAAGTTATGGCTTCAGGACAGGCCCTTTTGCACCACTTTACAATTTGTCAGCTTAACCTGTATTAAGCTATAGTCCATACTGTGAGTAGAACATCTCACAGCCAGGACCCCAAGAGCTGCAACTAGAATAGTCAATGTTGAAAGTAGAACCGCTTACATCCGGGATCTGCACTGTAGTACTCGGTTGGATAGCTCTTTGTTAAAGACAAAAACATAGTAGTCTAGAAATAGGGGTGCAATATGGAAAATGAAAATATTGAAGGAGAACTCCCATATTGATATATACCTATTGTTTTATGTATACTCATATTACATAGAAAAGGTTATAATAGGACTTGAAATTGGCATGACATGAACACAAATTTGAGTTGGTTTCCAAATTATTTTGGACTTTTTTTTTTGTTGAACTCAGACTGTGGGCAAGTGTGTGATATGTGAAAATCTAACCCTATGTTTCTTTATATTCTCCTTTGTACTTTTATAATATACATATCGGTGCATAACAATATTCAATTTATAGGACCTTACCAAGTTGCTATGATCATACTAGTAAATCTGCTTGTAGAGCTCACGAATTAGTATAGTTCCATTTCTCTTCTCCATCTGTTTATCTCCTCTCAGGTTGAACCTGTCAATCTTATTATACTAATTCACTCACAACAAAGTAGCTTGGAGGTGTGGCCTAATTATTAATTTCCTTTATTTATAAGGCGCTGGCATACTATGCAGCGTTCACTGAGGGGATCATGACATAAATTACAGACAATGACATGAAACAGCATGTAAAGATGGCTCGGCACAAATGACCTTAGATTATCAGATGTTTGGGGAACCCATAAGGAAGCGGAATAACAATTGTAGAAGCTGGAAGTGTATGTTGTACAACGCAGCTGCTGGTGGTGCGTTATGGGTGAAACAAGGAGAGACAGTATAAGGTGGAGATGGCCTAATAGCAAGGTATATGATGATATTGGGGGGTGGACTATATTGTAATTAGGGGAATTAGCTGGAAAGGTCAGAAAAGAATAATGACAGTGCTGGCAAAGTGGTGACAAGCACAACTCCCTTGGTTTGCTCATTGCTTTTACAGAGGAATAACTAAACATATATCAAGTATATATACTCGCCTTTAATAATACTGCACAGTTAACCACAAAATATGTTTGATGTTAGTGTCCCTTTAATTCACTGTGCACCTTTTGTGTGCAATATTTCTGTGAATGACAGAAGTCAATGAATGCAGATAATGATTTTTGTAAATAGAACAAAGGCAGATAAGGTACAAACCACAGGTGTGTTGATTTGTACTAGACTATAGTATTGCATAGTGATCATAAACACCTTACTGTCCACTAGAGTGCTCCTAATGAAGACGTTCATTACAGGCCTTATGTTGTGTATGGTTTTTAATTTTTGCAGAAAGCATTCTAGATTTTTAGGACTCTTACACGTGAGTGTTGACAAATGTTTAGCGCAGACAAAACCTTATGCTTTTGTCATTGCTTTTAACAGAACATTAGAAGTGTGTTCGCAAAGCCACACTGCAGTCAGTGCATGTTGTGTGCTTAATGATTAGCCCCATAGATCTCCATCACATTGTACAAGCTGTAACGCTTCTAAATGCTGCGAAACTGAAAAAACATTATGCTTGGCAGAAAATATGTATGCATGCCAGTCTTACATTCTTTTCTGTTCTATTGATGTAAACGTGTATATAATGCATAATATTCATGTCCCTGTTTATGAGCCCTTAATATTCTTGTTCCAGTTGGGGAACACAGTACAAATTATGGTATTAATTGATCTGTAACCTAAGGTTAACTTTTTGTAACATTATAGCCACATCGCCTCTTCTCCCCTTGTGATGCAGAGCTTCATTGACCAGCCCTGCTGGGTGCCCCTGCTTGTGCATCCTCACTGACCAGGTCAAAGTGCCAGTTGGCCTCTTCTTCTCATTTTCAGACCTAAAGATGGCTTTGATTGTTACACTGTACGACTCCTCTGTATGAGGATTTTGGGCAAGCCAAAGATGGGACCTCTATTACTTGGAGATAAATGTTTCCCCAGCAGGGCTTCTCCCTGAGACCTTACACAACAGGGAGAGAGCTGGCGTAGTAGAAATTGACATAGGCGGTAGGAAACATGTGTTCATTATAGTTTTACTGGTCTCTAATTAGCAGGTAGTAAATTCACATGATAGTCCTCAAAAGCTGTATTTAAGTAGGTGAGACTAGTTTTCCAGGTAGCAACGAAATGTGAGCTAGTCATTTGCTATTAAGATACTTTACACTCTCCAGTCCATAATTACTCTGTGAAAGCCATGTGGCTAGACTGCTTTACACAACAGGAAGAGGTTCTATGGCTGTGCTATTAGCGAATTATTAGGCTGTAATGTCATTGTTTGGCTGGGCAGACCTTAATCTGCCCTGAGATGTTTGATTTGACAAGGTCTTAAAGGCTTATGGCCAGAAAAAGCCAGGAGCACTTCTTAGTTCCTTTCCTTCCTTTTGTATAGAACATTTCTGAAGGTGTAAACTGCTAGTTAATACTTTTATCTATCTGTGTGCAGTGCTACAATCGTATCTTTGGAAGACTTTGAGCAAAGGTTGAATCAGGCGATTGAAAGAAATGCTTTTCTAGAGAGCGAACTTGATGAAAAGGAGTCTTTGATGGTGTCTGTACAGAGATTAAAGGATGAGGCACGAGGTATGATTTATGTTTGGATCATAATTAACCTTTACTCATTGTGGACAAAATGTTTGTCTTTGTATGTGAACATTTTTCTGCACACACCCAAAGGTGCTACCAGATCTTAACTTGACGTACTGTTCTAAATATATCTCTGGAATTTATTTAAAGGGAAATATTTTATCAAAACAATGTGAGACACGGTGAATAGAAAACATTTGTAACTGTATTTCTTATTTTTTTGTAATTTATTAAGTACCTTAAGTCTGTTATTGAAAGATAATCATGAAATGTACACTGATATTTTCATCTAAACTAGTGTTCTTGTTGGCCGTGCTCAGGGGAGAGTATTGATTTGATAACTTTATTTACTTTAAAATGCTATTACTTTGCCAGCAAATGTGAAATGAAAATGAATGCTTAAATTGCATCACCCACTCTTTATTAAGTAACCAATCCTTCTCACTATATGTTAACATATTAATGCTAGAGCCTGCTCTGTCACTTTCAAAATAGTGTGGATGTTAGTTGTGTACTGAATGTGCCTCCTGATTGGACAGGAGCCATGGTCACCCAATCAGTGCCCTGCATTTGATATACACTTCCCACCCTAGCTGTTTTATTGCCTAGAATGGCCTTTGATCCTTCAGCTGCAAAATGCCTCTGCTGCTCCTATGGACTAGAGTGATATGGTGGCTGGAATATGGCAACAGCCAGGGTTCCCTTACTAAAGTGATACACTGAGAGACAGTTGATTTAGAGTAGTGGTTCTTTAAAAGTGATCCACCATTTTAAATCCATTGCATCTAGTCGGGGCTACATGTGCAGAGTGCTGTTTTACATTTAATTTACTTTATTTTTAGCATCCTCTGGACAAATTTGATAAAATATATTGATAAACTGAAAATAAATGGATAGAACTTTAATTGCTACAGCGTGCATTATAGTATTTAGTAATTATTTTGGGTACAGTTTTTTAATATGGATATAAAATCACTTGTCATTTTTTGGTGTTGTCTGCACTTGTACTGTAGCTGTATTTGATGGGGAAGGGCATCAAAGGCCCTATGTCAACTGGCAATGTCCACAGCACAGGATTATTTGGGTGTTTTATGAACATTTTAACAAATGACACTTGCACCATTAAAACCTTTCAGAGAGTAATCATCTGAAATGTTTTCATGTGATTGCCATAAGCAGGGTCAGACTATATTGGGGGAATTCAACTCAACCCCCCTAACACCGCATCATTAAACCTATTACTCTTAATCCGGTCATTTTAACACGGAGTTCTGAGCTGTTAGCTAAAAGCGGTATTGAAATTACCGTATTGATGCTGCTAATGCGCAATATTAACGTAATATTGGTAATAGTGCGCAGGTCGCGTTACGTTTGGTGGTAATTCGCCAATTGAATATGACCCTATATATGTGTTTTTAATAATTTGTGTTTTTTTGCGGTAGATTTAAGGCAGGAATTGGCAGTACGTGAAAGACAGACTGATGGAACAAGAAAATCCGCCCCTAGCTCCCCGACTTTAGACTGTGAGAAGACAGACTCTGCCGTCCAGGCCTCTCTCTCGTTACCTGCCACTCCTGTAGGCAAAATCTCAGACAACAGCTTTACCTCTCCGAAAGGTAGGTCTTCCCCATTTAGTTTCATAGGGTTTTTTTATTTCAATGTTGCATCAGCCCGGAAGACAGAAGGCAGCATCTAGACCTCTCCTTACCCGTTTGCTGAAAAATTATCTTTTACTAGAATATGTTACATTTTTTTTTTAGACTAGTTTACATTTGCCTTTTGTTGCCTATAATGTACTAAAGATGCTCTCCCATCTTTCTTTTGCGGTTCATGGTTTCTGGATTGTTGTTATTTTGCTTAGAGGTTGGTACTTTTGGGTGAAGAGTTGAAACATATTTGAATAAAAATACTGCAACATTTTTAAGGCCCTAAATAGTGTACAAATAACAGCAACTTTGATTTGGTGTAAGGAGGTTGAAACACAGGAAACTTACAACATATATAGAATCTACACATCATTTCTCTAAATGCCTCCTGCAGAATTCTTTCAGACCTATTTTTGACCTGCCCCAACAGATATCATCCATGTAGTTTTTGTTTTTACTTGTTAATCTTTTAGTGTTTATCCTCCAGCACATTTAAATTATTTTTCTGTTTTTCTACCATGTCTGCTAGTTGTTATTTCCATGCATCAACAATTTCAGTAAATATTTTACAACATTACTTCTGAGCTTTTCCATCACCAATTTAAGACTTCAGATCCGATAGGGACTTTTCAATTCTGCTTGAGTTGTCCCTCTCTCCATTTATACACATCGAATGTCGGGGCAAATTATTGAAGTATTTGCCCTGCAATACTTATCACTCCTGGATATAGGGCTTGATTACGCTCATATTTGTGCTACAAAAAGGAGTGAATACCAGAATTGAATAGCTACTCCGGCATTCGGCACATATAAATGACATGCATGGCAACTCACATAGAATTCAATTCCTCACTTATTATATAGCTCCATTTTTGGAAAAGATTGCCTCCGTTTTGAAACATTTTATGTTGCCACTTTATCTTCATATATTCAAGCAGTTTATACGAAGTTATTTCATACAAAGTTGCAAGCCGTAGGCTATTACTTATGTGCTTAAGAATGTGCACCATGTATGTTAGCCAACCTTTAGAAGCCTATTGATAAGTCTATTGGATCTTCTCTATTTTAATACATTCCCCTTCTATTGCTAAACATTTTGCCTATGTGTGCAAGAATTTTGCTAGCCCTATTTTCTAGTTACCTGCCTACAATGTTTACTCATTTTACAGTTGTCTGAAATCAACACTGTGAAATATCCTGCAGCTATTGAGTGGCATAGAAATATGCCTTGTAGGCAAAGTTGTGATATATCATTGAAATCCAATTCCCTTTCCCGGTGAGTCTGCAGAGTTCTGTAGCCTTTATGGCTTATCTGGTGCTCTGGGGCCGAATGCCAGCTCATAGGTACTTCTAATGAAGAGGGTTCAAAGGTATTTAGGAGCACGAGAGGAGAGAGTGTTTAAGTTCCTATTAGCTTTGTCGTTGCTTTCAAGTTTCCTAAAAGTGTCAAGATAACCACGTGAAGGCCAACATGGAGCAGGAAGTGTTATATGCGCATGATGCAGACTGCTATTTCTGTGGACTAAATGGCACATTTGTCTTTTCTTAGGTATACCAAATGGATTTGGTACCACCCCACTTACTCCGTCCGCCAGGATATCTGCACTTAACATTGTTGGGGACCTCTTGAGAAAAGTGGGTGTAAGTATTCTAGATTTTGTATTTGAGACTGATTATTTGAACTTTGCATCTAACAATAAATAAAGTTAGTTTCCAATAAGAACTATCAGAAGTTTTCTGGTTTCTTAATAATATTGCACCAATGTAATGCAGTCCTTTGCTTGCACAGGGTTCTGTGGGAAAAAAAAATTATACAACAGTCTAAGGTTGCTCTTGAGGAAGCTGGGAGCAACAAATATTTATGGTGAACCTGTCGCAAACACAGGAAAAACAGAGGAAGCAGCCATTTTGTGGACCAATATTCATGATAACCTAGCATTTGTCAGTGACCAGTAACATCACAAAGACATTTCTTGGCTCCCTCCATAAAATAGATGCCTCCACTAAGTGTAAAGGACCTTGTTTGGACAGCCCAGTCAGGGGTTATGATAAAGATGATTCATAGTATGTGCTACCTTTTTTATTATTCCTACTTCTGCTCTTGCACCTGTCCGCAGGCCTTAGAATCCAAGTTAGCAGCATGCAGGAACTTTGCCAAGGACCAGGCCTCCCGGAAATCCTATGTACCTGGCAGCTTGAACAGCAGCAGTAGTAGCATATTAAACAGTGGGACAAAGTATCCCTATCCAGGGCACACAACATATTTCGATAAAGGGTGAGTTTTAAGCTATTGTATTGATCGTGGTGGTCCGTTTATCCCCGAGAAGATTTGTATGAACTAGTTTCTGAGCTTCATATTTCAGAGCTATCGTGTGTGTAACATGAGCTTTTTTTATGTAACATGAGCTGTATTTTGCTTCCATGAAACCACTTTTGCTCAGTCACTTCCTGTTTATGCAGTTCTGTCTGTAAATAAGCCTCACCCTTTCACTTTATACACATCACTCTCCTCAATGTTTGTACACAGCTTGCAAAAAGCCTATGGAGCAATACTCACATATGAGGATATTTAAAGAGGAACTAAGGCTAAAGTCTGTATGCCATGGCAGAGGATGTGTTTACCTTTACTAAGATGTTTTTACGACTAGTTGCTTTATGAATCACATGTGCTGCCAATCTGTTTCTTTGCAATTTGTCTATCAAATATGGAAAGCTGTACAGTGTACTCTGTACACCAAGACTACTGACTGAAATATCTCACTGTACTTGAAATCGTTCTTCTGCCTGAAATTTCCAGTTGAAGACTCAGAAACATTATGTTGCTGCCATTTCACAGTGTGTGAAAAACTAGTCTTCCTAAGCAACATCTGTATCCATTCAAACTGTACCTCTCCGTATAGGAGGGGGAAGGGGATTGGTTGAATACTGGCAATTACCCCTTTCAGGTGTCCACGACTCAGGATTGTGCTGTAGTAATTGCAACTGTTAGGGGCTAACAAACTGGACTGCTCTGTTTACATGGATACAGAGATTTGCTAAAGAGACCGTTCTCCACAAATTGTCATATGGTAATGACCATGTGTTGTCTGAGTCTTTACCAGGCAAGAAGTGCTATTTCAAGTATCGGGCATTGTTTCAGAAAGAAACAAACATAATGATTTTATTTGGCACCATCTATTTGATTTGAGATGCCTTTTAATGCCATCTCCTCACCAATACATTTTTGTCTGAAGAACAGATGAGACTGATCTAAGACAGAGAACATTCATCTCTATGGGGAGTTACCATTACAGGGCACACAGCCATCTCGCCAAAGTCTGAGACCGAATAGGTGCACGGAAAATAGAACATGCAGTATTTCCCCCCGTCAATGTTGTCATCTTTGGAAAGACGGCCATGTGCTCTCCGCAGAGATCAATAGTCTGCACCAGATTCAGTCTCCTCTCTGCAGTCAAAAACAGAATGGAGGAGAGGCTGAATTAACGAATGGTTGTGTACACATAACCTTATGCTATAATACAGATTTCTTCTTAGCCGTGTTCCTGCTTTTTACCTGATTTGGTGGTCCCGTAGGTGGCTACAACAGTCTACTCATTCTTTCAACAGAGAGGAGTTGTTGAAGCCTCTCCTCTGTGTATGCATTATTTGCATAAAAGGGAAGTTGGTGAGGAGAGGTATTTACAACACCGCTGCCTGTTTGTAAAAGTGACAATGTTTTTGGAGAGGAGTGCATCACTACATTATTGTAGTATTCTCTACTACATCAGAAGCTACTGAACTCCACCCTAAACTACATTTTAAATTTTGAGTGGAATTCTTCTTTAAAGAATAGTGCATAGCTATATTCTTGCTATTTGATGTACAGTTGCCCCTCTGACATGTCATGCACCGGTCTTACTGATAGATTGGCAGTAGAGGTGGTGTTTTGTTTAAGTATTTTTCTTTTCAGACTTGGCTCCTAGTCCCAGGTAAGTGGCCATTAGGTGAATTTGGGCAGCATTTTAATTGCATCTAGATGGATGGAATAATTTGTCTTTCTTTTCCCCCCCACTAGGCAGGAAAAGGTCATTTTCCCCACGTTGTTCATGGGTAATTGAACCTAACGATAAGGTTGCATGTTGGTGATTACCTCTGGGTGCCATTTTAACACCTCTCTTTAGTATGTCCAGACTAACCGCATGGAAAGGCTCTCTGCAGTTGTAATGCTTAAAGGCCTTTTTACAGTTTATCTAACGGATGTCAGGGACATTTATTGGCAAATTGCATCATGTACAGTTGCAAATGGTTTAAACAGTATAAAGGCATCAACCAGTGATATTGGGCGCTGTAGAAGTTTGAGCAAGAACAGTGACGTGTGTTGACATTTGGAAAGGTTTATACATACAGAAAAGGAGCCCTACACGTGAGGCTTATTGCAGAAACGCAGGATAAGCAGAGTAAGATGGATGTTTCCAAATACAGAATTCTATAGCTTTATAGTCCCCTGGATTGGGAGCTCACGTCTTTCCAATGAGTGTAGAACTCTCATTAGTGGAAGGAGAATTTTCTTGTGCTGTGGGTGTTAAATGAATACTGCATCTGTAATATCCATTTGTCCAGTATGGAAAGGCATTTTATCATTTTCATAAATATTAATGGAAAAGTTTCCATACCATAACAGAAGTTAACTTGTTTGACACTGGAAGTAGCCACATTGTCTACCTTCTGTCAAGAAGTTATTGTCCTTGACTCTGAAAGATTCCCAGCAGTGTCCCTATGTTTCCAATCGCAGACTTCTATATCAGCCCTTCCATCCAGGAAATGAATATGTTTACCAGTTATGTGGTTAGGAAGGAGGTTAATCTGGCCATCTGCCTTGTATTGGGGTTTTCTTTTGCCTTCAACTGGATCAGTCGAGTTTATTAATGGTTAGCGGGCTGTTTTTTCATTTCATTATTGAATCCTATCTATGTGACCAAATGTATTTTTAGGTTTAGAAGTTCCTGAAACGTTTACATATTTACATATTTTTGCATGTGAATGTAAGTAGTAGCTCTTTTCAACAAGGCAACTTACAATGTATTTTTGGAGGCCCATTAACGAATAAATAGATCCTTGCTGACCAAGACATTGGGGAGTGAATTGAAATGCATTGAATGGCAGTTTGGCAAATCCAGCAATGAAAAACAATTGTCTTGTATTAGTACATGGCTGGAGTGTGGTTGCTCAGTTAGTTCTTGCCACGTTATGTGAATTTTAGATGGTTTGCCAAAAGCCTTGAGGTCTTGTTACACAAGTGAGTACATATTAAGCAGATGTCATGTGAAAATATGATTCGCTAAGGCAATATTTTTCTTTAGGGGCTTTATAACATAGTGCATACTTTACAGAGCTCTCCTTGCAGACTAAAAGCATGTCACTAATGAACTGATTGCATTGCATGTAGGCAAGAGTTGCTTCTCAATAAGTTCCAATATTCAGAGTAAAGAGGTTCTCTGTGAGACATTACTTAATCCTATACTAAAGATTTATAGAAATATAAACTTGAAATACACTTTTCTACACAAATAAGTCACGTTTTCCTCTTTAATATAAAGAGCACAGCCCCAATCATTGTTCTGTCGCTTTCCTGTAGTTCAATCACATCCCTTCGGTGGGCTTGTATGAGAAGCCGGTGTCTGTCTCCCCTGCCTCTGTAAGTGGAGGAGACCTAGCACTGACATGGTAACTTCCAGTTACTAGTTCTGTTGCTCTGGGATATTTGGGTATAGCGGGGAAGGTCTCAACACATCACTTTTTGTATCCAAAGAGATGCTTTTATGTAGCTCCAGCCTTGTGATGCTAGGTGTTTAGTTAACTATGGAAACCATATAATTGTCAGGAAAAGGAGCCTGAATTTATGTATAATAATGACTTCAGTGAAATTAAAGCATATGGAATTTAGAAAATGTTTTTATTTTTTTATCAAACCCCTCTACCCTTATTTTCCTTTAGTGCTAGGATGACTCACCAGTGGCGTGGGGGACACATTTAGTAACCCATGATCACATCACTGAAACCAAGGGATTGTTTTCTTATTCCTGTAAATGTATTTAACCTACTTCACTAAATGATATCACAATTTTCATTCCCCTCCCCACAAATCAATTCTACCTTACAAGGCAGTTTTCTGTAGTAGGACAGTCTTGCCTGTTTCCTTTGCTTTTCAAGTTAATGTCAGTGAGGTGGGCTGGTATACGGAGGTATGCTGTACCGCCACTTTTCCTGCTTTCATTGTAAAACTATCCTATTCCTTTCAATTACATTTTCCATGCCGTCACTTCTAAATTTCCCAGCTCCCCATTGGTTATGGTTATTGCCAAGTAGCCAACAATTTTTCTCAAGTAAACATCTATGGGATTAGCAATGTGCAGATGGTAATTTTAAAGTGATGATCTTGGACATTGCAGTGGATCTCATTAGGAAGACATACCTAGACTGATTGTGGGTTTTTATTTTCTTCTGATAGTTTTTCCATAGTTCTCTATCTCTGGAGTCATTTTACTCACAAGCTAACTCTCTGCATAGACAGTAGTAGCAACAAGTGGCATCTACAGGTTCTACACCAAAATCTAAACTAACTTATGAACCTTACAACCAAATAATGCATAATAAAAACTGTTTATTTCCAATGAAGTAAAATGCAAAATTCCATTACATTTTACATACTAGAAAATGTTATCTTTAGCTTTGTAGCATGGCCCTGTCATCAACGCAGGCATAAAGGTTGAGCATGGGTGAAGCATGGGAAATAAGCTGTGTAAAGGTGACTGGTGCTCTGTCTGTCAACATTTGGCTCTGTGTATAAATGGTATAGAAGTGATACTGTTGTCCACCTTCTCTCACGTATATAGTGGATTATCACAGAGCAGCGGCTACACTGTCAATGGAGCAGCGCTTTCCATACACTGTACCTTATCCATTAAACACCAGAGTGATAAACGGAACATACACTAACATTTTAGGAAATGGTATGTCTGCGTATTCCTTTCTTTGTCAACAATAGCTGATATTGAGACCACCTCTGTCTCCAATGTTTTGCTTTCTAGACAGTAGCTGGAGGAAGTGTAAAGTATGAGCTCTTCAGGGTAGCGACTTCCTTCCCAATTGTCTAACTTAGCACACATTCTTTTGTACCTTCCTTGTCTCCATGCAGACTGTGCACATTAGTCTCAGCCTGGCAGCACTTGTCTTATGTGTCAGTTAATTTTAATAGGATTATCAAGTTTAAACAAAGCCTGAGACTTCAGGCAGTGAGGTGCTGTCATCATGATCATGCTGTAACGTAAGGGTTTTGTAAATCCAGCAGAAGTGCTAGTAACACTGAACCTTATTCACAACACAGCTGGCTGTGTGTTTAGGGGTACATGAGTGGCCAGACTCTAGTTTAAAGTCTCAATATGAAATATTTGCAGGTTCAAGTAACTTGTAAAATAACTGAAACCACAGAAACATATATTTTCAAATGTTTAAGAGTTTTTAAAAAAGTACAAAAACCGTGTGCAGGTCCAGTTACATTAATGTTCTAGCTGCCATCATGGCTCATGGAAGAGACAGTTTGCATGTGTTAGAATTTATGTATCATGTTTGGGAAGAGCTACAGTCACTCAAGGGCATTGGTGAATACTGATGCACAGGGTAAAGGTGCTGTGACCTATAGCAGTTAAGACAGAATATGGTTTCAGCATGCACCAGCTGCTGCAATTATTATTCTACTAGCTAATGTATCGAGTACAGAGCTGCGTAATATGTCAGCTCTTTATAAATCACAGTGAATAACTTTCTGTGTCTAGAATCATATATGTATATAAACTTACTTTCCGAGTGTTCGGTATTGTTCCAATACTTCCCAGTTTTAGGCTCTGTGGTTCTCGTTGTGTTCTTTAAAAGACTTTGTTTACAGGAAGTCTGTTGTGTCGTGAAGAGCTTCCTCAATAATATTTTTTTCAAAAGGTAACAAATCTTTTATATCAAGCAAATTATGATCCTGATTGCTTGAAGTATACTGGGCATCCATGCACAGTGGTGGCAGTCAATAGTCCAACCATTAATTCAATTGAAGCTAGTGACTGCATTCCAAAATGTCTCATGTTAAGTCACTGGCTCTTAGTGGATTGATGGGCCATAGTCTCGTGGTTAGTGCTTTGGTTATAGGTGTATGCTGTACATTTGGTTAAGAAGCAGGCGGGTGATAATAGACTGTTTGGTATGCAAATTCTCTGTACTGTTTGTGGTATCTGACAATGCACACATTTTGTGACTTCATTCTAACAGAGCTCCCCCCCACCCCTGTTCTGTGTTCAGTGTGGGCAGTTGCTGCCCTGAGGATGCACTGATAGGTGCAAAGTCCCCTCCTCCCATCCTGTGACATTACTGTTCAATTGACATAAATGCCTGTGTGCAAATGACCATTTATATTGTGCATCCTTGTCCTGTCCTGCCTTTAGTGCTTTTACTGATTTTGTGAAATGTAAGTATGTACTGTGCACTGGTAGCTCTGTTATGGTGAAACTACAGAATTCCTGGAAGTAATACTATTTATCTTGACTTATTTTATTTTGGTGTTAAAAATCAATAAGTTTTGTGTATATTGCTAATGTTGGGTATAAGCAACTATTCTGATCTACTTGCCTGTTTTCAAAGTTTGGAATGGATCTACAGTCATGAACTTTTTCAGTTCCCAGAATTGTATTATTGTTTGCCTATTTATTAACAAAATTGCCGATAGCATTGCTGAGCAGCCGTTTATCTTTACATATATTCCTGCAATCCTCCTCTTTTACAGCATTGTGCTTGTGGAGAACTTGTCATTTTCAGATTAAAAACTCCATGAAAAAGTAATGGGCGGTGTATACTATGCTAATATTAAATCAGTTATACATGCGGTTTGTCCAATCTGCTGGAAGCCAAGGTCTTAGATTACCTGTGTGGGTCTCTTGTGCGCTAGTCCCACACGCTTGATTCAAATTCACAACTGGAGTATATCAGCGAGGGGCATCAACAACTCCCACATTTTACGTACTAGGTGTTTTAGTTCTTGGTTCCACTCCTTCAGGGCTGTAGCTTGCAATGCACATTATGAACATGGGCAAAATTTAAGACCTATTTATAAATGCGTTTGGAAGATGACCAACAGTCACCCATATTAGCCTGTGTGTTGGGATAGCGTCTCTCCATTAGAATAGACCCCACTGCTCTATCCTGTCCTGGTGGCAGGATTGTTTTGCCAGCATTGCAATACATCCATTTATTTCCAAAGCTGAAATTACACAAATTTTTATTTTACTTTTAAAAACAGAATTGCTTGCAGATTGCCATTAGTATTAAAACAATTCTAAACTGGGTTAAACTTTCTTTTCCTTGTGCTTTTGGTCTATTTAAATTTTTTTCATTTACATAGATGTAGTTCCACATAGTAAATTGGCCTGTTTTGTGCGTGGTAATGGGATGGAGTTGCTTATCCCTAACTTTAATCAATGTATTATCCGGTTTTAAAGATGGGAATTTGAATACTGAATATTTGCTTGTTATCAGTGTAGTAATTTTCTGTTTTGTGTCTGCAGGGCAGTGAACGGCTACGATCCCCCAGGTATTTTAGGATCACGACCTCCATCCCCGCCTGGAATGCTCCCTCTCAGTGTATGAGCTTAGGAGGCAGAGGACAGACTCTAATCTTTACTCTTCAGGGTTTCTCTGCGGTAATTTACAAAAGAACAAAACATGCTTTACTGCCTGGGGAAGGGGTGCCACAGCAGACCCCCGGTACAGGAAAGTGGTTAAATTATATTTACTTCAGCTGGAAATGAGGCTGCGCAATATGCTCTCTGCTGCTGCCACCATCTTGGATGTTCCGTACCACCGCTTCTAAGACTTTCCTCCTCTTGTGTCCTGGTTTGCTGTAGTGCTGTGAACTGGCCGTGGCATCACTTTCAGACTCGACACAACCATTCATATTTAAAGGTTATCTAAATCTCACGGCCACGGCAGCCGCCTGTAACGTGTTGCTGAGGCTTTTTTGACGCAGCAGGTGCAGAAAATGGACATTTAATGGGGTCACTCACCTGCCAAGGATGCACAAGGCTGGGGTTCCCAGCCCCGAGTACTCTTGTTTTTCCTCTAATCTCGTACAGGGTTGCAGCTGAGTTTGCATCAATCAGAATGTTTTTATTTTCTTGGTTCCCTCTCCCCACCTCACCCTCTTTTTTAAACTAAGCAGTGTTGACAATGTAACTTCGGCCGTGTCATCAAGCTCCATGTTTGTGTTAAACCTCCAAGTCTATCTCTTGTCGTACCCTCAGTACCTGTAGACGCCCTGTCTTGTGAAAACGGAAACTAAATCCTCCCTTCAAGTGTAAAAGCAGAATACACAATAAGTCATTATTTGTATATAGATATTTCACATAATTTTTGCCTGTTCACTTAAAAGAGAAAATATACCTTTATTTTTACCCAGTTCCATTTAACTGGGCACTGACATTTGTTCAAGGGGTGCCTGTCACCTACCTGGTAGAGCAAACATTTTGTGGGCTGATCCAGTATTTCTGAGAATGCAGCCAATCCATTCACTGGGGAACCAGGGGAGCCGCTAGCTCCTAAAGAATTGAATACCCGCAATCTCATTGATATTGGTTTAGCCCTCAAAATAGCTGCCTCCACTGTATGTATGTAACAGTTGCACTTTACACCTGCTTTGTAGTTTAAAGCTTAGGTTTCACTGACTAGTATCTTGATCAGATCGGGAAAGATAGTGAATTTTTCCTAATCTATGGGGCTTATTTAATAACAGAGCAATTCTGTGCTAACACATTACAAGCAACCAGATATCCGCCTAGAATAGAGCAGTGTAGTCAGACTGCTAAAGGATGCTTGCATGTTTAGTTACTATGCCAACTGGCAGTAGAGTTTCAGCTGTCTGTTTACAAATTATAAAATAGGCAATGAGCACTTTTAGGGGGCTAGCCCACCCCCTCCTACATAGTCTTATTTAAATGGGCCTTGGTTTAAAATATGGATACTTTTCTCAATTAAAATCCACTGCTGGGAAAGTTGTTTCTCTCTCACTACATATTAACATGAAATGGTTCTGCATATTATTTAAAAGCACACTTAATTTTAACACCCCCAATCTCCCTTCCACTGAAAATCCGTAAAAAAAAATTATACATCTCCCCCACCTCTAATTTCTTTTCCGATGTTCTTATTGTTGAAGTTGTGATATGACTGTTTACATTTTTTTTCCTGTTTGTTTTTATTGTATATAAATTTGTAAACATAATATTTTTTGCCTAAGATATTTGTACATAACTTGGGCTATGTAGCTATATATTTATTGAAGATTCTATAAGGCATGTTTAAAAGAAGGGCAAAGTGTTTCACAGCTGGTACAAAGTGCAAATAAGTATCAAAACTGTCTGACTATCATGGTGTGCAGCTGTCTGTCTGAAACGGTGGCAATTTTAGAAAGGAATAAAAACCAATGTAAAAAAAAAAAACAAGATTAATTTCTGTCTAATTATTGTAAAATCTCTGATGCTGTACATCTTCATGATGGCAAAGCACAACCTGCAGTAGGTAAGTGCACTAATGCTCTTCTAGAAATTCCATTTTGGATTAAAAAGGGATGTTTACTTTTGGATCATGCATTTCACCTCTGCTTTCCCTGGGAACCCCATTTTTAGCGGATACTGCTCCCAAACTGCTATATTTGTAGGAGGGGAATGGGTTGAACCATACCTTGAGATGAAATTATTTGAATTTATGGTGTGGCATAAGACCACGTGATTGGTAATCATGGCCGTCCAATCAGGTGACATACTCACTTCCTCATTTCCAGTCCTTGCAGATTTTCAGATGATCTTTACAGCTATTATCAGGTGAGTGTCCTCGGATGTGGCAGGTAAAAGTAGATTTATTTCCTGAAAAAGAATCACTGCTTTCCTGAATACTTAGTGGCTTGTTCCTGAAAAATCTGTCCCACATAAGACTGTATCAATAAATGAAACCGCAAAATTGTAAGCTAAGTATGCTTCTCTTATATATCACATTAATAATATGCAGTTGGAAAATAATAAAAATAACTGGAATAGTGCACTACCTTCTATCCTGACACAGGGGCTGTGTCCATCAGCTATAACTAAATTAAACCAATATCTTCAGATAAAGAACCCATATACTCGCATGTATGAATAGGTGTCTGTTGCATAAGGTTTAAAAATGTTTAATTTTAGGGGTTTTCTTGTAGTTTGAAATGTACACCTATGCAGTAAGCAACTTAAATTTATTAAGCAAACTTTAGGTTTCACTACAAGAGGTTAGATTTCATAAACACACAAAAACTTCTTTAACATGTAGTTCATCAATGATCATCCAGATCTGATTACAAGTATTATTTTATGGAATGTAAAATAAATTTGATTCAGCATTATGATTATTTAGAAGGAAATGCATAATCTGAATTGTACCAAGACAGAAGAAAACTGTCAATATAAGTCGGCTTTGAATGATTCATCACACAGCGATGATAGTCTGTGTTTTAATTAGCTATAATATTGTTTCAAAACCATTTTTATAAAAACCCATTTTATGACTGCTTATAAAAACACAAGATCCCAAAAATGAAATTTTCAGATATGAAACATGAAGGTAAAATACAGTATTTAATGTTACCCTGAAATTTCCCTGCAGTTCTGTTAAAAGTTAAGTCTAATCTCCCCACTCCTTTAGAGACAACTGAAGCCCCTCCCACATATTTGACAGCCTCTGAAAATGCAGTCATTTGAGCTGCTGAGACATCACTGTCCATTTCCTTGTGTATGAGTCGGGAATGCACTTTTCATTTCTGCCATGCAAATCTTGTTAGAGTAGCTTATCACTTATACCATGGCAGCCTGCTGTAGAATGAAAAAGCAAGGTGGACATATCTATTATCATTTTTTTTTTAACAAAGGATTCCGCTATTTCATGCATATTATTCAGCTCTGTATTAAAGTCATTGATATTTAATGCCATACAGTCTTTTTGCATTTTCTTTGGGTCACTTTACTATTTGTTTCTGTTTAGATCATCTGGCAAAATTTTTATTTGTAGTATCCTATGATGTGACACCTGGTTTCGGATAAGTATCCAATGCACAAAACTGTTCATCAAAAAGAAAATAATCCAATCAAAATAATGATACAAAGACATGGCTGAAGATTACAAACTCTAGAAAGAATCAAACTTTCAATGTGTTATGGAACATAAAAGTTTGCATATATCTTGAGGCCAGTTACCCACTTGCATTAAACATCCTGCTTTACCTTGGATTTTTTAACACCGGATAAGCTTTCAAATCTGTGTGGGGATGAACTCATACTTTCACCTGTGGTCCAGGCCCACGGCACATCTGCGTCTTTTATGCGATGCATACTCTACACCTGAAGTAAATCGAAAGGGGTCAGTGGAGTGACAATCATTTTCTTCACTGCAGTGGGTGATCGGCATAAGGCACCATAAGCAGAATGCTCATCCTTGTTAATAATGGTACTTTTCAGATGTTGGTATGAAAAAGTTACGTTTCTAATCTCGAAGCTGAGCAGTCTGCAAATTAAAGTGTACAAAAGTAATGTAATGTGTGCTCTACCTACCCCTAATAAGCAATGGTATTTGTGATTTATTTTCCCCAGTCCAGTTTTTACTAACCTCAGATCAGAAGGGGACAGTGCTCATCATGTTGGTAAAATAATGTGATACTGTTAATATCAGGCTCTGTTAGTAGTCTGTAGAGATGGGGCATAGTTTGATGTACTATTGAGTCCAGTGGGCTGTTTTATTTTTGAATAAAGTTGTTTGTTCTGACTGTCCATTGACCCTCAGAGGACAGTGTTTTATTCAGAGATGTCACAATGGTTCAGTGTGTGGAACGTGGCTTTCGGCTATTCATGTCTGGCAGATGCTCACACTGTGAGAATGCTTTGTTTTGTAGGATCTCGGAGGACTGTGGAGGGTCCCATTCACTGAGGGTCCTATTGTCTACACAAATACTTTTTTGTACTAGAGGCCTGTTATCTTTAGCCCCAATGTTTTGGAAGACCTGATTCCTCACGTCTGGTTTTTATAAGGATATATCTGTTAAATGTATATCTAATCAGTTACTGCAAGAGTTGTCCTCTACCTGTGGTACACTGTTGTTGTTCTGCTGTCTCACAAGGTGTACAGAGAGTAAGGGGTCTATGTAATATTTGTGGCTAGTGGGTGTTGGTATCATTCATCTATGTATACCACAGCGGTACAAAACATCCTGCTGCTTGAATTTATCAAGCCACCATCCGCGCCTCCCCCCAAGGAAAATTAACTAAAACCACCTTCACCGAGTAGCCTAACTGTGAATGGAGAACCTAACCCTAGAGGCTACTGAAGTCGCACATCGGCATTGTGATGGACACAGGCACTTCTCCATAGGACTCCATTAAAAAGGTAAGCTAACCCCTTCAGGTGGTTTTTAAGAGAAAAGCAAAACACTGTACTGCTTATGAAATTGGATCACATTGCAGTCCCCATACAAGTCTATGGGTACTGCAGTGACCAGCGTTAGACAGATTAAGGCAAGCGATTGCCCTGATTCCTCCTGCTTTATCTTCTTGATAAATTAATAGAAGAGCTGCGATGGCCATTGCAGCTTAGTAAATAGACCCCTAAGTGGACCACATTGATGTGATGATCACTAAGAGGAGCGCTCTGTCAGTATTTTCTGGACAGGCTTAAAAAATATAACGTTCATGGTCCATCCATTGTTTGGAGGAAGTGCAGTGCATATAGGCAAATCATATGAGTGTTTACTCCTGTGGCATTGTGATTGGATGTGGTTTAGGAGCCATGTGATGGTATAGCATCTGTAGTCTAGTTTAAGCTCTTATGGGATTATTGCACAAACCAGACCTAGATGTACCACAGATAATTGTTGTTGAATTCGTGCCGAACTAATTGCTATTTTAAAACTAGTCGCTGATTGGTCATTATCCACCTTAAATTGGTGCAGTCATTTTTTTTCTTTTACCTGTTAGAAACTGCTTTAAATTGCACCACTCATTACTACATTGCAGGGATGGTGGGGGTAATGTACATTATGATATTGGCCCTAACAGGCACAAGAAAGCTGCTGACAAACTGTGTGGTCACCTGCCCACTGGCCTAATAGACCCCCTCCCCCCCCCCCCCCATGTCATCCTCCTAATTGGCCAAAATGTCTGTATTGTTGCAATTGCGCCACACTTATAAGTAGCCAAATTTGAGATGTCTCTTTGCTCGAGCAATGGATTGTGTGTTGCCAGCAGTAGACTACATGAAATATATAACACATGCTGTTATTGCAAAGTACTAAATTGTATGAAAAACATGTATTTTACCCTTTGACATTTAAATGCGTGCACTGGATCTTTAGATTGACTATACTGCAACTAAAATAAGCCCTTCTTAGTTGACAATGCTTCTTTTGACTATATGTTCGTTTTAAGAGCAAACTTGTTTTTATTTCTGTTTAAAGCTTGCCCTCTAGTGTTAGACTGCAGAATAACCTGCTTCCGTTCTGTATACACTTGATATTACATGGTACACTTATTAAGGAACAGAGGCACAGATAAAGTACACTTGGTTATACAAATTTCAATAATTGTTTATGTTTTGAAGGAATAGAGTGCACATTAAATGACTATAAACCACAGAATACAGTCTAAGCTCCTGTGGTGTTGTACAAACCAGATATCTTGAGCTGAGAGTCTTTAGATTAAAAATATATAGAATATAATACAATACATTTGGGTATGTGGCATTGGGAGAGGGGGAATGACCATGTCCTGATGGGGAGTGGTCACTTCACAATGGGGTATGGTCACATAGGCGTGGGTGAACTTCTAGTCTGCCCATTCTCTCCTCCCCTACCTTCCTTGCCATGCCCATTTCACCCGTTAACTGCTTCTCTGCCATGCAGAGCAGCAGTGAGTAGAAAACACTTTCCAACTTTTCCACCCGCGGGACAAAGCAGTCCTGATTGGGATAGCGAGACAGAGCCCTCGAATCGGAGAAGTTGTAAGGTATAGAAAATTAAACCCTTTCTATGGTAACCACTTGTTGTTTTGATTCTAATTCAGAGGCAGACAAAAAGATGTGCCCTGTATGGTCTACTGTCTGTATTTTGTACTGTGCTGCGGAAATCCTGTGGCATCATATAAAGGATAATAATATGCACAAAGCTGCAAATCAAATTTCACAGTGCAACTTGCTGTTTCAGCGATGCAAACTGCTTTTTCTTTGCTATTCCATGGAATTGCAAAATGTTGCTCATCTCAACTACTCCATATTTGCACCATGTCAGGAGCTTAACTATTAACATTTACACTATCATATGCACTTTCAACATATCTTCATACATGCTCACCAAAAGACTACTATTGTTGTAGATTTGTAAGGCGCCACAGTGCTCTGCACCGCCGTACAGTAGGGGGAAAAGGACATACATAGAACAAGGACATACAAGGTAGACAAAATAAATGTAGACACAAAAACAAAGGGTATGTAGGACCCTGCTCATAAGAGCATACATTTTAAGTGGAAAAGGGGACAGCAGAAACAAAAGAGCGTGTGTGGCTTAGAGTGGACCGCTGTGAGGGTGTATTAGTGTGAATAGTATTATCAGGGATAAGGTAATATTTAAAAAAAGAGTGTTTTTTTTTTTTTTAGAGAACATCTTTGAAGGCTGTGGGAAAACCTGATTGGGTGTTTTAGTGAATTCCATAAGTGAGGCGCAGCGCAGGAGAAGTCTTGTAGGTGCGAGTGAGAAGTGGTTACCAGAGATAAGACAAGGTACTGTGGGTGGGAAAGTAATTTGATATGAGATTTGAGATGTATGTAGGGATGGTATTGTTGAGGGCTTTGTAGGTAAACTTGAGTAATATGAATTGGATTCTGGAGGACACAGAGAGTCAGTGTAGGGATTTGCAAAATGGTGCAGCAGATGTGGAGTGGTAAGAAAGGAAGATTGGCCTTGCAGCAGCATTTAGGATGGATTGAAGTGTGGATTTATGGGTGTCTGGAATGCCAGATAGGAGGTTGCAGTAGTCAAAATTGGAGATGATGAGAGAATGGATAAGTGTTTTGGTAGCATGTTGAGTAAGTGTATTTGGTAACGTTTTTAAGATGGAATTGACAGGACTGGGGGAAAAGTCTGGATGTGAGCAATAAAGCAGAAGGTGGAGTCAAGTGTGACCCCAAGGCAGCGGGCTTGGGAGATTGAGGAAATTGTGGTGGTGTTAACAGTGAGGGAGATTTGAGGAAAGCTGGTGATTCCAGCAGGAAGGAAGACAATAAGCTCTGTGTTGGATATGTTGAGCTTTAGGTAGCGTTGGGACATCCATGTGGAGATAGCTGAAAGACAGTTGGTTACATGAGATAGTACAGAAGGGGAAAGGAAAGGGGGAGAGAGATACATTTGGGTTTCATCAGCGTACAGGTAGTACTGGATGCTGAGTGAGCGAATTAGTGCCCTAAGAGAAGAGATATACAATGAAAAAACTAAGGGGCCAAGAACAGAGTCTTGTTGGACCCCAACAGATAGTGGGAGTAGAGGGAAGGATGTGCCAGAGGTAGAAACACTAAAGGAGTGATTCGATAGGTAGAAAGTGAACCAGGAAAGAACTGTGTCGCTAAGGCCAATGGAGTGAAGGGTATGTAGGGAAGAGGGTGATTAACAGTGGGAAAAGCAGCAGAGAGGTCCAGGTGAATGAGTATGGAGAAATGACTTTAAGACATTGCAGTAAGAAGATAATCGATCACTTTTGTGAGAGCAGTTTCAGTGGAATGTTGAGGGCAGGGCCGGACTGGGACTAAAAATCAGCCCTGGCATTTAAAGCACACAGGCCCACGTGTTGTGGGCTCCATGCACTATATTGTTGCACACTGATGCTGGCGCAGTACAACATGATGTAGTATGTGTGTGTGTGTGTGTGGGGGGGGTATTTATTTCTCCTAATGACCCTCAACATTACATTATTAGCACCCCAATTACATCAATAAACACCATGACAATACATTATTAGTACCCAAATTACAGCAATAAATAACCCCCCACACACACTCATACTACATCAATCACCCCCACATTACAGCAACCGGCATCACCCCCCACATTACAACAACCGGCATCACCCCCCACATTACAGCAGCCAGCATCACCCCCCACATTACAACAACCGGCATCACCCCCCACATTACAACAAACGGCATCACCCCCCACATTACAGCATCCGGCATCACCCCCCACATTACAACAACCGGCATCACCCCCCACATTACAGCATCCAGCGTCACCCCCCACATTATAGCAATACCCTCTCCTACTTATTAGCAATACTAAGCCCCAAACACACTACAACATTGCCACCAGCACGCCACCCCATACTACAGCAATACCACCAATTATACAGACGCCACTGTAGGAAACAATGTTTTGCTTTTTTCAAATCTCCCACAAAATAGCAACAACGAACAGAATACTTACACACACATATAGGTAACAGGTACCCTTTTCCCTCAATTAAATAGTAATGGAAGAATTTTCATGAATCATTCCACATGAAATAAAACTAACATATATCTAAAAAAAACATAACTATTGAATGATCAGTTGAACCCACACGGCCGCATTAAAAGTATTTCCATCTACAGCAAAATGTCAGAGAAAAATATTTTTGTTTTATTACAGTAATTGGATATGCGTTTTTTCTATTCATTTTAAATAACACAGTATATAAATTAAGGGGGATAGAGGAGGTGGGTGAGAAATAATTGGATGTGATCCATCAGTTTGATTAGATAGGAAACATTTAGATTATTAACCTGGAGGCGTCTACCCCCTTGACTCACAGGCAGGGCTGACAAGAGGAATTTTGGGCCCCGATACAGCAACTTCTTTGGGCTCCCGTCATATTCAACAATGAAAGACTTGCCTTTGGCAGAAATTCATATGATGCCACACCGTAGTGTGCCCAGTTCATATTATGCCACATCATAGTGCCCCAAGGTCATATTATGCCACATAGTATTACCCTCAATTCATATTTGGTCATGCAGAAGTGCCCACAAATCATATTATGGCATAGTAGTGCCCCCAAATCATTAGTAAAGCTCAGATAAAAACTCATTCACAAATAAAAATTGGTACAACATATCAGATACTGAGTGTGAGTCCCAAGAGCAGCTTAATACATCATTTACAATGCAAACAAAAATAGATATATTGACACAATTACAGATAAAATTTATGACAAGCAATGTTTTTTCCTCTTAATTAAAAATCTCTGTACAGTTAAATATGCAAAAAACATTACAGCGCAATAATGAGCAATACATAGTGTTGAACATTATTGGATACGCTGTAGTGTCCCCAGTTCAAGAAAGGATGGTTAAAAACATATTGCACACGAGAAAATATATGAACTTACCTGATTATGGCATCCTGTGTTTTGTTCTCCTAGTGGGTGCGCTGGGCGAGGAGGGATCAGCAGCTGTCAGCTCACACAGGCAGTCGGGAGCAGGAATAGAGAGCAGTGGTCGAAGCAGAAATTTAGGAGTGGGGGTATAGAAAATATAGGTGAATGGAGTATGAAGGCTTGATTTTTTATTTTTTTTAACACTTGTCCCCTCTGTGCATTTCCATTCTTCATTACTACTTGTTATTTATGATGGCTGCATCCCTGACATTCCCATTCTTAAGATGTCTCTCCCTTTACACTTTCTTTTACCTATGCTCCTGCACCATCTTCTCCTTTGTCCCTCTCACTTAACCCCCTGCACCACCTTCTCCGCTGGCTCTCACACATCTTCCTGTACCACCTACTCCCCTGGCTCTCTCACACGTCTTCCTGCACCCTCTACCCCCCGGCTCTCTCACTCCTCTTCCTGCACCCCCTACCACCCTGGCTCTCTCACCCCCTCTCCCAGCGCCCCCTTCTCCCTGGCTCTCTCACCCCCTCTCCCAGCACCCCCTGGCTCTCTCACCCCTTCTCCTAGCACCCCCTGTTTCTCTCACCCCTATCCCAGAACCCCCTTCCCCTTTGGCTCTCTCACCTCCTCTCCCAGCACCCCCTTCGGCTCTCTCATCCCCTTTCCCAGCACCCTCTGGCTCTCACCCCCTTTCCCAGCGCCCCCTTCCGCTCTCTCACCCCCTCTCCCAGCACCCCCTTCAGCTCTCTCACCCCTTTTCCCAGCACCCCCTTCGGCTCTCTCATCCCCTTTCCCAGCACCCCCTTCGGCTCTCTCACCTCCTTTCCCAGCACCCCCTTCAGCTCTCTCACCCCCTTTCCCAGCACCCCCTTCCGCTCTCTCACCCCCTTTCCCAGCACCCTCTTCCGCTCTCTCACCCCCTCTCCCAGCACCCCCTGGCTCTCATCCCCTTTGGCTCTCTCACCCCCTCTCCCAGCACCCCCTTCGGCTCTCTCACCCCCTTTCCCAGCACCCCCTGGCTCTCACCCCCTTTCTCAGCACCCCCTTCCACTCTCTCACCCCCTCTCCCAGCACCCCCTTCAGCTCTCTCACCCCCTTCGGCTCTCTCACCCCTCTCCCAGCACCCCCTTCAGCTCTCACCCCCTTTCCCAGCACCCCCTTCGGCTCTCTCACCTCCTTTCCCAGCACCCCCTTCGGCTCTCTCACCCCCTCTTCCAGCACCCCCTGGCACTCAACCCCTTTCCCAGCACCCCCTTCTGCTCTCTCACCCCCTCTCCCAGCACCCCCTGGCTCTCATCCCCTTTGGCTCTCTCACCCCCTCTCCCAGCACCCCCTTCGGCTCTCTCACCCCCTCTCCCAGCACCCCCTGGCTCTCATCCCCTTTGGCTCTCTCACCCCCTCTCCCAGCACCCCCTTCGGCTCTCTCACCCCCTCTCCCAGCACCCCCTGGCTCTCATCCCCTTTGGCTCTCTCACCCCCTCTCCCAGCACCCCCTTCGGCTCTCTCATCCCCTCTCCCAGCACCCCCTGGCTCTCATCCCCTCTGGCTCTCTCACCCCCTCTCCCAGCACCGCCTTCGGCTCTCTCACCCCCTCTCCCAGCACCCCCTGGCTCTCATCCCCTTTGGCTCTCTCACCCCCTCTCCCAGCACCGCCTTCGGCTCTCACCCCCTCTCCCAGCACCCCCTGGCTCTCATCCCCTTTCCCAGCACCCCCTTCGGCTCTCTCACCCCCTCTCCCAGCACCCCCTGGCTCTCATCCCCTTTCCCAGCACCCCCTTCGGCTCTCTCACCCCCTCTCCCAGCACCCCCTGGCTCTCACCCCCTTTCCCAGCACCCCCTGGCTCTCACCCCCGCGACCCCCCCCCCCCCCCGAAAATTGCGAACCCCCCCCCCCCCCCCCCCCCCCCGAAAATAGCGGCACCCCCCGCGACCCCTAGAAAATCGCGGGCACCCCCCGGAAATCGCGGCACCCCCGCGACCCCCCGAAAATCGCGGCACCCCCGCGACCCCCCCGAAAATCGCGGCACCCCCGCGACCCCCCCCCCCCCCCGAAAATTGCAGCACCCCCGCGATCCCCCCGAAAATCGCGCCACCCCCCCTCTTCATTAAAAAAAAAAGCAAATAAAAAAAAACAGGAAACTCACCAGTGTAACTGGCTGCACAGCATAACCGGGGAGGGAGCTGGGGAGCACGCAGCAGAGGTGGCTGGTTCACCAGCCACCAAGAAGACAGGGTGAGTCGGGCCGGCCCATATAGCCATCGGCCCTTCTGGCATTTGCCAGAAGTGCCAGATGGCCAGTCCGTCCCTGGTTGAGGGCGAAAGCCTGATTGCAGAGAGTTCAGAATTGAATGAGCGGAGATAAAGTGAGACAGGTTTATACAGTAATTGCTCAAGTAGTTTGGAGGCAAAGGGGAGTAGAGAAATAGGGCGGTAGTTGGAGAGAGAGGCTGGATCAAGAGATGGTTTCTTTAGAATTGGTGAGATGAGCGCATGTTTAAAGGAGGATGAAAATGTGCCAGTGGAGAGAGACAGGTTGAAGAGGTTAGAGATGGGCTTGCAGTGGAGGAGAGGGAGCAGAGAAGTTGGGAAGGAATAGCGCTGAGGGGGCAGGTTGTAGGATGAGATGAGTGTAGAAACTTCATCTTCAGTTTCTGGAGAGAATGAATTAAGTAAGGATGGGTTGTGGAGTGTAGATGAAGGTGGGTAGAGTGTGGAATTTGGCAAAAGGAAATATCTTGTCGAATGTGTTACGAGCTGCGGCGGTGTCCACAGCCACCGAGGCTCTCTCCTCTGCCTCGCGTTCCGGCTGTCTCCTTGACGACCAGGACGTCACTTCACTGCCAGGGCAAGGATCGGACACCAAACCTTGCTGCGCCGTGTCCCGGCGTTGCAGGGCAGCCGGGCGCGTGTGCAGAAAGTGTACTCAGCTGGGGATAAATAATTATTATTCTTTATGAGGCAGTGCCTGGGACAGTTTCAGGGCTAGGCTCTGATTGGCCACCTTCAGTATTTAAGGCAGGGACAGCTTCGCCTCCTTGCCGGTTATAGCTTAGTCTTGCTCTGTTGCTGACCTGCTTCTTTCCGGCTAGTCCCAGTCCCTGTGGATACTCTGGTCACCTTTCTTTTGGACCTTCTGTTGTGACCCTCTGCCTGTACCTTGGACCTTGCCTGCTTGCCTGTAACCTCAACCCTTTGGCCTGTATCTTGGACTCTGCTGTTTTGCCTGTGACCCTGACCCTTGGCATATATCTGACCATTCTACCTTGCTTGTGACCCCTGACCTCGGCTTACATCTGACCCTCCATCTTGCGTCTTTATTTGCAGCTTTCCAAACCATAATTCACTCTTGGCCAGAATGCATCCTCCCTTCAATAGATATCAAAATGCTATCCAAAATACTGCTAATCCACTTATCCAACACAACCAGTGCAGTTATTTCCAATAATAGCACAATGGTGTGGTATGTTTGTTACTAGATATAGTTTAATAAGAGCTTTATTTTGTCCCTCTTGAATTATTATTGAGACTCCTGTGTATAATTGCAAACTTTTGGTGTCCATCAGCAACGGGTATTGTTCTCACCACAAACAGCAACTCAGACCTAGCACCTTAACATCTGATATTGTCTATCCTGGCAACGCATACCAGCACCCCAACAAAATAAACACAGAAAGAAACATTTCCACCACCTCTGAACCCTTAGGTGAACACATATAAGTTGAGCGTTTTAAATAATTAGTAGGCTTGTGTGCAAAATTAGTGTGTGTACCCCCAATCCTCCCTGATATATATACTTCCAAAGTCCTCTTAGGTAATAAGGTGGACAGGCACCTCAAATCGAGACTGTATGGCCACAATCAGGATAGTTGCCAAACGGCGCAGCCCTGCTACCTTTTTCTTGCTCCTTTGATTACCTGCTGCTACTGGTGCTTTAACCTCTGTTGCTGTTTGACCGGATCCTGGACTGTTTGCACCCTGTTTGGAAAAGACATAGGTATTATTCACCATTTGGATATCTGAGTAACAAGGGAACACTCTATGCCTCCCCCGACAAAACATTAAGTCAATCCACACACATTTAAGGAACACCAAAAAAAAAAAAATATACTAGCCTCTACTCTATATTAATAGACACCATCAACCACCATTTATATTAATAGCTCCACATTTACTACTGTTAGTTAATAAGCCATATTAAACTAATATCCTCACATTATATTGCTAAAACATTAAATACATTTATTTTCCATTGTATTTAAATGTACTTTTTCCCCAAGTGTCTGCCAGTGCTGAGATAGATAGATAAATAGTTCAGCTCCATGCTCTACTTTCCACTTTTTATTATACTCACAAGTTGTGGATACTGCTGGTAAACTACATATTGGTGCTAAGGTTTGGCATCACACCTAAAACAAGGTGCTTTTAGGAACTACAACCACTATTCATCTGCTGGTCCCACTGAGGTCAACTGCCACTGCAGTTGTCATATCTGTTCAGCTGCCCACTGAGCTCACCTGTGATTGCCCTTATCTCTGTTTGACCGCTGGCCCCATTCAGCCCAACTGTCTGCATACTGGACCATTTGTCAAAGCTATAGAGACTCCTCTATTAAGCCAGGAGCTGTAAAGTAGCCTCCACACCCGCATTGCGCTGGTCACAACTTGAATCAATTGTTCCTGCCCACTTGCTCATTATCTGCCCTAGCTAATCCACATTCATCCACATCTCCCTAATACCCCACCATGCACCTACTCAGAGCTGAATTAAGGCATTGTGGGGGACCATTTGGTCTAAAATAAAGAGTATGGGGTCATCATACATGAGAGAAAATATTAACTAGGTAGTGGTACGAGCTACCACAGCGACGGTTCTTCTGTTGACACCGAGGTGAGTCCCGGCTGTTGCCCTGACAGCTGGGACGTCACTTACGTTCCTTCATCCCAGTTGTCACCAGGGCAACAGCCGGGATGCTCTGTAGTTCACTGCTGCATCCTGGCAAATCTAACAGCCGGGCACGTGCACAAATAGGCTTCCCTCATGGTTACAGCCTCCTGTGGCTGATTGACAGAGCTGCTGTCTGATTGGTGGGTTTAGCTATTTAAAGCAGGGAGGGCTTAGCCTCCATGCCGATTTATAGCATCTGTGTTCCTCACTAGCTGATCTGCTCCAAGTTCTGTGGATACTCTATCCGTTTGCTGTTTGATTCCTATTGTGACCCCTGGCTTGTTTCTGGACCCTGCTTGAACTCTGATTGCCCTGACCTTGGCTTTGTTATTCGGATTCCCCTTGCTTGCACTTAGTCTCAATATGAAATATCAAACTTCGACACCCCTGCAAGAAACTCTGTCCCAGATTCATTGGATCTTTTGTCATTATTAAACAAATTAACCCTATAGCCTTCAGATTGGATCTCCTTTGTTCTCTCAGAATTCTAAATACCTTATATTGCTTCCCAAACCAGTGTCCTTGTCCAGAAAATTCAGGCCCCATCGAGCACACACATCTTGTCCTGTCAAGGTCAATGGATGCCAGGAGTTTCTTACAGCAATAATTCTTGACTCCAAAAAAAAGTCCAAAGACAAGTTCACTTTGTCCCTGGATTGCCTCCTGACTCTGGTTACTCCTCCTACCTTTGCGGTTATGGTAACAGGTAATAGTAAAACCACCTCATAATAATCATCGACCTCCTGATCAGTCAATCCTGTCATCAATCATTAACCTCCTCCTAATCATTAAATATTTTAATCTCATATCCTCCTGTCATATGCAAGCTAATTACTATTCATAAAACTGTAAATATGTGTTTGGGAATTAATTCATAGTGTTAGCTTGGTGTGGCTCAGAGGAACTCTGTGTCCAGCCATGGGTGAAAACCTGAGAGGGAGGCTATATTGAGTTGCAAAAGCCAAGGTATTTGAAGTTTATCTTTAAGGTTATATCAGTATCAGTGATATGCAGCAAACAGACCCCTCACATTCTTGGTAATCTCAGGACATATTAACTAGATGAATAAACAGCTGGGATAAGTATGAAGGGATATAGGGACACAGGGAAGTGTTTATTTTCTCAAATGCCATACGTACAAGAATCATATTTGGTATGCAAATAAAGGGTAACCTATAAACTGTTTGGAGGTCATATCTTTATAGGACATTCTGGTAAGAAGTTAAACCAGTGTTAAAAAAGCCTGACTTGAAAAGTGTTTAAGAAGAGGTCATAAAAACTAATTTGTATTTACACAGACTTTATAACTGTGATATCACAGTGGAAGGGGGGCTGTGGGTTCCTGCAGCATATTTAAAATGTCCTGTAAATCTAACAGATCTGTTCACTTTTTGGGAGTCTATTTCATATTGAGAATTATCCCTTTATTCATGCCTTTCCAGCAAAACAGAAACTGAGCATTCTTAAGTTTACCATTTCTATTGTTTTATTCTTTTTTTTATTTTGCAATAAACTATTGTATTATATCTTTGTATGTCATTTTGTTTTATTGTTTGTCATCTTAAGAATTATGGATTTATTTTTCATATTAAATTACACATAATAAGTTCATGTCCCTGTGTTCTTACAAATTCCTGTGTCAGACTTAGCTTGGTTTTTAGAATTCTACACAGTTGAAACAGAGGAGATTGGTTTATGACAACTCTGGGTCAGAGGAGATAATTTGGTTTATGATAACTCTGATTAAAGTAGATTGTGGTAGATTACTTTAACGGGACAACCGAAGGCTTGCTGAGTAAGTGTGTCAGCTCTACCGAAGAAAGTTGGTGGTGGCATAATTGGTAAGGCACAGTTAGCGTGTGGGACAGACAGGGAGAGTTTTAATCATTTTTAAAAAGACCAGGTTTTTCACACACATCACACAGGCTCAGGTGAGTGCTGGATTGTGACACCTCTACAGCAACATCAAGCTCCCCAACACCAATTAACCTCCAACAGTATAATTAACCCCCTTATAATGACTAACTCTCTCATCAGCCCCTCATCATTAGTTAACGCCTTCAGCCTCATCATAGCAACCCCTTCAACATCGGTAACCTTTTTATAATCATTAACTACATCATCATCAATTAATTTCAATCACATTCATCGGACCCCTCAATAACTTCCTCAGTCTCATAAAAAAAACTTTCATTATAATTAAGATCATGAACTAATTCATCTTCATAATCATAGCATCATAACTAGCCCCTCATACTCAATATTAACTTCCCCCAATTATATTCATTCAGGGCAGAACTAATAATCAGCCATCACTGGTCAAGGAACCTCCTAATAGGATTCCATATCCATGGTTGGTATTTTGTTCCAGTGCAGATCACCCTCCCCTTTACAGACTGACCTTCTCCACAGCACTTACCTGGAGATGTGCGCCCCACTGGCCTTACACCGCTAATCCTCCAGTGGGATCCCACAACATCAGAAAAAAAAAACCCAGATGTCAGAGCCCGATTGCTCCCAACTCTCTTTTCAGCCCTGCCAGCTGAATGTAAAGACCAGAAACTCCTGACGGCTTGGAAGTTTATATTAAGGGCGAATTGGTAATATAAGGTGTCCGTAAGTGTGTTCAAATCAACAGAAGGAAGGGGTTGCCAATGTGGGTGCCTCCATGCAACCATATATGGGAGTGACCAGAAAGCAAGGGGATTAGCTATCTCTTATACAGTGTTAGGTCATCAAACACACTGGCAATGCTGCACGCACCACTCAGAGCACCTTAAAGAGGGGGATATACCTTCTGACTTAACCTAGAGTTGGAACAAAGTCCTGCGAGACAGTCAAGACAATTTTGATAGTTGTCAGTCTCTCTCGTACTTGTTCTTGCAGCGTTCACTACCTGCTGGTGTCTTAAGTTGCATGAACATATCCTGACATGTTGGGCTCTGATTGAAAAAGGGATAAATGTTATTCTGGAAAGCCGAGCAACTAATAAATACTCTAGTAACCCAACCAGCTCTAACAATAATTCAATAGCATTCACATTTAAATAAATATGCCTATCTCTCCTAATGAACCCCAACATTAGATTATTAGCATTCCTATTACACAAATAATTACCCCTAACATTACATTAATAAATAATCCCAAGACACACACACATCAATGCCATCCCAAACCACACAACACCAATCTGCAATAACCCCCTATTACAGCAACTCCCTCCCACACACTAAAGCTAAACACCCCACCCCCAAACCCCATATTACAGCAATCTGTTATACCAAAACCACATTACAGCAACACCTCTCACCCCTTACTCCTTCACATTACAACAACAGCCCTCCCCCACACATCTAAGTTTCAGCAATGCCCCCAATGTCTCTCTATAGCACCCTTGCACAATAGCACCCAGTCTCCAAGGTATTCACTTGTCTGGAATTCATAATGAAATCACAATAGGAATAAAAGAAAATAATTGATGGATTTTGCCTTTCCTTCCACTTTAAACTTAATCCTGAAAAAAAAAAAAAACAGTATTATGTTATTAAACAGACATTAAGGGGTAAATGTATCAATGTGCGATTCTGGCAAATTGAGGATTTTTTACTCTATTGCCAGCCAGGTTTAAAATGGCAATTATTTAAAGCTAGGTTTATCTACATATACCCACTACTCTCCCTCCTCTTTTCCTGTGCACTTTGGATCACAAGATCTGTTTGTAACAAACTCACATTTACCCATGATCCATTCATTTCAAAATACCTCAGCCTCCTTAACATTACATGCTTACTTCCTGACACTACATCCCCTGCCGCTCTCTACTACAGGGAACTTTCTCTCTGCCATGCTACCAGTTCCAGAAATAGACACAGTGGTGGAGTAGGCATTCTACTTGCTCCATATTGCACCTTCTAAATCATACTCCCAGAACCCATCTTTTCTTTCTCTTCCTTTGAAGTCCACACTATCCATCTTTTCTTTCCTACCCTCGTTCATGTTGCTGTCATTTATCGCCTCCCAGGTCCAGTTTCAAAATTCCTTCCTAGCTGAATAGGTGACAGACTGAGCGGCCCGGGGGACCGATGCTCCCCTGCCCCCCGGGCCAGCCCGCCCCTGCAGACTGCATGGTGGGGAAAATTTCATACATTTTGGCCCGTCTGAGGACATTCACACACCCGCATACAACAACAGCTAACTAGCAGATTACAGTCATGGTCAACCACTGAATATCATTTCAACTAATATTTATTTCTCTATACAGCTGTTATACAGTTCTTTATGTAGAATTTCAGTGCTAACCAGTTTCAATCTTTTAGTGCTGATGGTTCAGCCGTGATGCATGTGACACAATCATGCTTAGATAAACTTGATTATAAGTTTCTCCACAGCCTGGATCATATCTCTGTCCCAGGTTTTTCTCTGTACTTCTTTACAACCTGAAAGGAAGCAGAGTGGTCTAATATGAATCTGCGAAAAACAGAGAAGGCAACCTGTTTTTGCATAACAAAACTGTGTCTAGGGCTCCCCATAAAACTGTGTGCTACACCGACCTGTACAAGTTTTGGCTGGGCACTTGTCCGATGTTGCTGGGTCCATATACTGTTTCCCTTCTGATGGGGAAGTATCGACCGAATGACCACTTGTCTCACTGTCAGGGATTGCTCATTATCCAACCTGTCACTCTGTAACAGGACCGGTTCTAAAAAAAAATAGATATGTAGATGACTGAGGTAAAAATAAAAACCATACATCCGATACAAGATTTCCAACTTACCGTCTAGATCAATGTCCATCTCTACCAAATTCTTGCCTTTGAGTTCAGCCAGCCTACCACTCTCAAGAGCCATTAAAAGTTTGCTGATCTTCACAAGTTGGAGGATACCCACTGGGAGGCCTTAATATTGGAGCTGCACCCTGATCTCGTGCCAATGGAAATCTGCCAATTGATCCAATTCTGTGTCGTTCAGATTGAGGACAGTTGAAAGAGTGTCAACATGCTTTCGAAGCTTTGTGGAAGACAATATTTGACTCCACACACTCGGGCAAACAGGTTTATGCAATCAGAGCCTCCGATATGTGACAAGGCAGCTTGTTTGGCAAACATAGACATTTTGTGTAGCCACTACATATTCTTCACGCTTCTCTGCAAGAAATTCCATTGCGCTTTGCATTGCTGGTGTCAGCACGATTGGAACTTTTCTCCCTCGTTTTTACCCAGATTTCAATCCATGTGAAGTGGTGGCAGAGCTTCTTCTCAAGCGCGGAAAGCGCTAGAGCAACATCTTCGTGGAGATCCAAAGTATCTCTTGAAGAGAAGGTAGTCAACAGCATCTTGGAAGCTTCCCCTTACCTTCTTCAATTGAACAAGATCATCTGTGCCAGGGTGACCTTTGCAAGCAATGCCCAGTTGTTAAGCATAGGCTCGGTGGATATATAGCTTTGGTATGCTTGCTGCTTCTCATCAAGTACAAGTGCCTCTTTTTCACATCTTCAGTGAAAGGTAAGAGCTGAGGCATGATCCACTTCAGCTCCTTAAGAGTTTTCAAGACAGCCAATCAACTTGTTCCATCTTGCCTCATAGATCTTCCTGTAGTTTTGTGCATTTTCAACAGTAGCAGTGCAGCCCTCCATCATTGCTCAGCACTCCACAAAGCTCAATATCTTTTGCATGTCCTGCCCAACCTTGAGTGCCAGTGAGAGTGTATCCTTGTCATAGCCAGCTACCAGCTTCACCGCATCTACTACATGCAGAAAGTTTGATGGAATGGTAAAGTCTTCAATCCTTTCCAAAGGAGTAGCTTCTCTGGCATGTAACAGTAGCCTGCCCATTTCTCGTTTTTGCCAGGTTTAGGTTTGGTACCCCTTTGGTTTAGCTCATGTCTTCATGTGTAGTCACAGGTATTTTCTGGCAAACAAGCCTTGGCAGGCAGCGCAGTGCTTAAAGCCTTGGGCAACCATCTCTTTGTCTGGAAGTTTGCATGGAATGAACGCTGCATCCTTGTCCTCATCACCTCAGCATTGTGTGCAAAGTTCCAAAGATGTGCAAACTTCATTCACCTTTCTTTTGAGTGCTTGGAAAATTTTGTGCTCAGGGTACTTCAATCTCATTACGGTGAACGTGTTTGATATGCTGGGCTATTTTTGAGAAGCGCTTCTCACAGTACAGACAGTGCTCCTTTTTCTTATACTCCCTGCTGCCATCACTTGTTTTAGAACGTGCTTGGACGGACACCACATCATCTTTTCGGCCTTCTGTGTTCAAAACACCGCTGGCATCAAGTCTATAATCATTGTGCATAGAACGGTTCACTGTGTTCCTTTACTTTGTTCCACTGAACCGCAATGGCGCATCTCCACAGCCATTGCTGGTGTCTGTACTACTCTAATCTGAAGGTTTAGGGACATACTCGTCTCCACTAGTAATGGGTAGTTCACGAATGATTAGTTCAAATGAACTAATCTTCAAAGTGAACTAAATCATTTAGTTCACAGCTCTGACAAAGATTAGTTCACCAGGAACTAAAACAAGTGGGAGGAGTTAAAGATAAAGCCGAGCAGCTCCAGCAGCCTCACTCACTGTCTCATTCACACTGGCTCTTTTGTTTCTATTCAGCTCTCTCATTTAATACTCATGAGTCAGTACCTCTAAACTACCAAAGATGGCGCTGCTGTGCTCAGACATTGTGTGAGACTGTGGAGCTGATCACTGACTATGAGTCATGAGTCATTCTCTCAGGAGTTCATTAGTTCATCTAGTTCATTTCACTCAGTGACTCATACGAGTCTTCAAATCATTTTCACTCTTCAAATCATTTTCACTCTTCAAATCATTCCACTCTTTCGAATCTTTCCACTCTTTCGAATCTTTCCACTCTTTCGAATCTTTCCACTCTTTCGAATCTTTCCACTCTTTCGAATCTTTCCACTCTTTCGAATCTTTCCACTCTTTCGAATCTTTCCACTCTTTCGAATCTTTCCACTCTTTCGAATCTTTCCACTCTTTCGAATCTTTACACTCTTTCAAATCTTTTCAATCATTCAGATCATTTAGCTCATGAGTCACAGGATACATTCCCTTCCCTGTCAGCTCACACTGCACTGCTGAGTGCTGCATGTTATATACTGTAGTTCTGTTTACTGCACCATATATACAGGGGAGATGTATTAAACCTTCAAGAGAGATAAAGTGGAAACGTTGCCCATAGCAACTAATCAGTTTCTGTCATTTTATAGACTCTGCTAGATAAATGACAGAAGCTGATTAGTCATAATTGCCAACATTATGTTGTTTATGTCTGGGAGTTCCTGGAGCGGGGTATTGGTGTAGGGGGCGGGACTTTGTGAATTGCACCATTTTGGCCCCGCCCCCAGTGACTTGATGCCTATTTGGGGTCTTTTTACAGCTGTAAAAATTCCCCCCTAAGGTTTGATACATCTCCCCTATATCCTGATTGCACTGATCTCAATTTTAAAAGCAAAAAAGTGACACATCATAATACTCTGAATTTGGGTCTTTTTCATTTGCATATTATGGAAATAAAAAATAATAATGAAAATGTAACTAACTTTGCAGAGCTCAACATGTCACTACTAGTTTTTGTATAAGTGATTGCCCTTTTTAAAATATTAAAAATGATCTGACATATTAAACTTATCTGATCATTTTAACAGGACTATAACTCATCTAATGAGATGTAGTATATATGCCTACAGTATGTGTAATAGACTAGATCTGTCTCCAATCACTTCTCTCAGCAGTGTTCCAGAGCCAGTGATCTAACTGAGCTAAATGAACTAAATGAACTACTGAGTGAAATGAGTGAAATGAACTACTGAGTGAAATGAACTACTGAGTGAAATGAGTGAAATGAACTACTGAGTGAAATGAGTGAAATGAACTACTGAGTGAAATGAACTACTGAGTGAAATGAACTACTGAGTGAAATGAGTGAAATGAACTACTGAGTGAAATGAACTACTGAGTCAAATGAGTGAAATGAACTAATCTTTTGAACTAATCTTTTGTGTGAACTAGATCAGAATGAACTAATCTTCAAAATGAACTAGATTTCCCATCACTAGTCTCCACTTCTCTCCAGGCTATAGCCAGAGCCACTACTGGTCTGTGTCATAACCCACTGTCCCCACATTCTTTTCAGCAGGAGAAGGATGTGATCATCTCTTATTCCTGTTGCACAAACTTTCCCCTTCACCTCAGAAAAACACACACTTTTTGTCCAACAAAGTGACTTACCGGGTCTGGCCGGATTTTGATGCGAAGTACATTTGCAAGATCCCCTGAATTGACTAGCATTGGTAAGTTTTGTGGGGGCCTCATATTTTGTCCCCACTAAGGTCTTCATAGTGTTGGTGTGTAAAGCAGTCTATGTCCCCACAAGTATAGGAATACAGATACACATACACACACGCGCAACACCTAAATACTCTCAACTCCATCCATTAAAACATCTACTTTCTCCTATTACTCTCCTGACCTGACTGCTTCTTTCTAGACTGCTCATTTCAGCACTAGACAATGCAGCTCCAGCAACCACATACAGGGGTAAATGTATCAAGATCCAATTTTTTCAGCGTGTTAAAATCGTAGCAAATCGCGGGTGATAACCTGCGATGTTTAGTCAAAAATTTCTGAAATATATCAAGCTGCGATTTTGATCCTGATCTTCAAAATCGCTGGTCATCTCTGGCGATTTGCTGCGATGTAAAACACTCCTGTGTTAGCTAACTCTTCTGTGTTGTAGCAGCAAGTTCTATAAACACATCACTGTTACACTGTCCTGTCATACAGCTGCCGGAGCTCCGGTAGCTGTCAAAAGTGTAAACACGCAACATTTTTCCCCGATTTTCACGGAACTAGCAGTGGCCTGGCAGCACTAGGGTTAAGACTAAATAGAGGGGGGACCCCACGCTTTTTTTTCTTTAACTTTTATCTATTCTTTACAGTTTTTACAGCTGCCAGAGCTCCGGCAGTTGTGTGACAGGCAGTGTAAGTGATGTGTTTATACAACACTCTGCTAGCAAGCAGCGTGTTGTATCTGGTATGTTTGAAAGCAAACTCTCCTGAGTTTGCTTAATTGCAGCTTCATGCATTTGAGACTTGTATAGCTGCAGTGGCAAACAGTCGGGAGTTTGATCTCTATCGATTTTGCAAATAGCGATTTTGACAGAAGCACAAATCTGGCGATTTTGCATGAAATCTCAGCTTCATACATCTGCGAGTTTCAACTCTCCCGAGAAAATCGCTGATTTTGCAAAATCGCACCTTGATACATTTACGCCATAGTCTCCAACTATCCAAACCTCGACCTTGGCACAGCAACCAGACCTGCAACCTGCAAAAGTACTGCCTTAATATGAGCGACATTGGAGGAAATCTCACTTATATACATCTTAGTACTACAATAGCTAATTAAATTGCTTATATGTTACACATTTTTATTGTATAGAAGGGATGAGCTCTGTGCCATTTTTTATTTTAATCCCCAGATATTTATAATGATAAGCAAATCATTGTTTTTATTTCTGCATCTGGCTGAAATAGGTCACTTACATTTTTTCCCCATACCTGTCTACCACAGCAGGAAGGGTTAACTGCGTTATCAGGTATGAAAAACATTTATTTATTGCTTTATTGTTTTGTTTTACAAAGTGACCTGGTACACAGGTGTAGCTAGCTTACACAGCACCCAGGGGCAACAATCAAGACAAGTATGTGCTATTGCTTCAGGGGCCCCTGAAGAAGGTCAGTACTTCTGACTGAAATGATTGTTGGGCTGTGTCTCTGTAATACTGTATGTGGGGTTTTTTTCTATTTTTGTATTACATTTGTTTTTTATTTTGATATTGTGTGCACTTGTGCTGGTTTGCTCTACTTTGATACTTTGAACATGTGGAAACAAATTATTGACATGAACAGAGGTATTAACTAATTATCTTTGACTACTTTGGAGAATATATATATATATATATATATATATATATATATATATATATATATTGTGCATTCACTGGAATCTCACACAGGATTGCTGAACCATTTCGCTGTTTAGTAGCAGAATCGCTAACCAGTTTCAGCGATGGTACAGCAGTCATATCCAGCAAGAATATCACAAAATCTCCCACCACCTACATTTGCCTAAACAATAGTTCCCGGACTACTAGCCGGCCGCTTACTGGCATCGTTGGTTCCGCCCACAAATACAAGCAGTGTCTTTATCCTCCACCCAAGCACTACAAACAAATCACATCAAAACAAACCAATTACACCCATGTGGAACACCTGTGTGTGTATGTGTTGAAAGAGGATCCCAGGGAACATTTAACCCTGTCTGCTGCAGACTAGCTGTGTTTTTACCTATTTCCTTATAAGGGAACTGTGACAAATATGCCTCTTTGCCACATACCCCTCCCCTTAGTGTCGCCAACCTAGGTGACGCTGAGACTGCAGAGAGCGCATCTCGGCGAGAAAGGGCGTCTGCATTTTTGTGCAGACTCCCTGGCCTATGCTTCACTGTGAAGTGGTAGGGCTGCAGTGCTAGGAACCACCTAGTTACCCGGGCATTCACTTCCTTGTTTCTATGCATCCACTTTAGTGGTGCATGGTCAGTGACCAAGGTGAATTCTCTACCCAGGAGGTAGTACCTGAGAGCCTCGTGGCCCATTTGATGGCTAGGCACTCCTGTTCCACCGTGGAGTATTTCTCTTCCCTGGGCAGAAGTTTGCGGCTCAGATAGAGGATGGGTTTCTCTGTCCCATCAAACTGTGAGAGCACGGTGCCCAAACCTACTCCAGAGGCATCCGTTTGGAGATTTAATCTCCTGCTGAAATCCGGTGCTTAGAGTATTGGTGCTGAACACTCGAAGATCCCGCCAGGCAGCCTCCACTGCTTCTGACCAGACCAACTTGTCTGAACAAGCATTTTTTAGGAGCTTGGTAAGAGAAGCAGCCCTAGTGGCAAAATTAGCCATAAACCAGCAATAGTACCCAACTAGACCCAGAAAGGTTCTCAGCTGGGTGTTCCGCACAGGCTTGGGCCAATCTCTAACAGCCTTTACTTTGAGTATTTGGCCTCACGCATGGCCAATGCGCATTTCTCTGGATTGGCGTTTAGAACCGCCTCCCTGAGTGAGGCTAATACTGCCTCTACTTTGGGTAGATGTGTCTTCCAGTCCTGGGAGTGAATGACTTTATCATCTAAGTATGCGGGGAGTCCCTAAGTGGAGAGAGTCCTATGTAGCCCGAAAGGCAGAACTTTGTACTGGAATAACCCATTTGGGGTTGAAGAGGCTGTCTTAGCCTTGGCAGTTGGCGTTCGGGAAATCTGCCAGTAGCCCTTGGTTAGATCTAACATTGTGAGGTACAGACTATTGGATAAGGTTTCCACTAAGTCATCAATTCTGGGCATTGGATGTCAAAATGGAAGACTTTGTTTTATTTCCTAAAATCGTTGCAAAAATGAATACTCCTGTTTGGCTTGGCCACTAATACAATGGGGCTATTCCAGCTACTATTGGATTCCTCAATGATTTCACAGCTACACGTCCCATCATCATCATCCTCATCTATTTATATAGCGCCAACATATTCTGTAGCACTTTACAATTGGGGACAAACATAATAAACTAATAAACAAACTGGGTAAAACAGACAAAGAGGTGAGAAGGCCCTGCTCGCAAGCTTACAATCTATGGGACAATGGGAGATTGACACATGAGGTTAAGTCTACATTTTGCATTTTGGCCCAGCCAGACTGCCAAGGTAAAAGTGACTCATAAGCTAAATGAACCAGTCATACAACAATGTTGGTCAAGGGGCAGCCGACCCGCAGGAAACTGTGTAACAGGCTAAAAGTAGCGAGGTTAAGAGGGTGGCAGAGGAATATTATAAGCTTGTCTGAAGAGGTAGGTTTTCAGAGAACGCTTGAAAGTTTGTAGACCAGAGGAGAGTCTTACTGTGCGAGGGAGAGAATTCCATAGAGTGGGTGCAGCCCGAAAAAAGTCCTGTAACCGGGAATGGAAGGATGTAATGAGGGTGGATGAGAGACGGAGATCTTGTGCAGAACGGAGTTGCCGAGTTGGGAGATATTTTGAGACAAGAGAGGAGATGTATGTTGGTGCAGCTTTGTTGATGGCCTTCCCAGGTTGGGGTACCCAACCTGGTACAATACAGAAGGAGTTCTTTTGCTATTGTACTGGACTTTATATTGCACAAAGGTATAGCTTCGGGATACCTGGTGGCATAGTCTACTATGACCAATACATATTGATGGCCGCGGGCCGACTTCTCTAATAGGACTACCAAATCCATATCAATATGCTCAAACAGGGTCTGCACCACAGGGACGGGAACTAGCAGGGCCCGATAGTCTGGCTTTGGACATGTTCTCTGACATACTGGACACATCCGGCAACACCTTTTTATTGCCTTGTACACTCCTGACCAATAGAACCTGAGCAATATCCGCTCCCGCGTTTTATCTTCTGCCAAGTGTACCCCGCACAGATGTGTATGTGCAGCTTTGAGAACAAGTGGTGTATGGATTTGTGGCACTAACAATTGCTCTACAGTTCTACCCTGTACATTAGCAAACTCTATACAACAGATCATTCTTTACCATATAATAGGCAATATCTTCTGCAGGCTTGTTAGCCTTCTCTACCCCATTAATCTCAACTACATTCCTATAGACATTAGCTAAGGCAACATCTCCAAGTTGGTCTCGGCCAAAGTCTCTTAGTGGAATCAAGTTAGACAATCCTGCACAGTCTGAGTCCTCATTGGGAGGTGTAGCTGCTTCACCTGAGGTCACGCCAACGATCAATGCCAGCAACCGGTTCTGCTTTGGAACTTGTGCAGCTCTTCTTTGTCTATGCTCCAACCTCTTAGGAGGTGTATTTTCCTGAACTATCTGGTTCAGGTTTAATGGTAGATCATGGCACTTTACATTTTCTGTTCCCTCAAGCTCCTCCGTCACGGCAGGACTTTCGGCCGCTGCTTCAGTTGCCGACGTGTCCGGCTGGATTCGCTCCTGGAGGATCTGCTTGAACAGCAGAAATTCTCTGTCCAGGATTAAAGTGTATGGCAGTTTTGGTGCAACGGCAGCTACCAGTGTTACTGTCTGTCCATTCACAGTAACAGGCAAAAGAGTCCTGTCGCATTCCTAGGCAGTCCCATGGACACAGAGTACCTTCACTTTGGGCAGATTATGCGTCAGTTTCTCTGGTAATATGGAGCTGGAAACCAAAGACGGTTCACTACCCGATTCTACCAGAGCCAGCACCAGATGGTGATTCACAAACAAAGTCACGCGGAACAAGCAGGACTTCCCGGTAGCTCGGATGGGTTGGTTGTATGTGCGCTAGTGAACAATCCATAGGTTCTACTAACGTTGGGCACTGAGCCCTCAAATGTCCAGGCTCTTTGCACTCGAAGCAGTTTGGACTTAATGCAGGTTTGACCGTCTTTTTATCAGGCAATCTCTCCTCACCAACATCCGGTCCAGTTCCATATGCCAGAGGCACAAACTTTGGAGTGGTCAACAGAGGTTTGGGCATATGTAAGGCGCTGTATCTCTCCACTGCAGCAGCCAATTCCTCATACAACTGAGGGTTCACCTGCAGTGCCCATCTGTGGAACCCTCGGTCCATACCCTGTATACATTGGTCAATGGCCAAAATTTTGATCATTCTACCCGCAGTATTCTTTTCTGGCTGCAACCACTTCTTTACTGTTCTACCAAGTTCAGCAAGCTGAGCCCGAACCGGCAAATCTTTGGAGAGTCTCCAGTCATGATATCGTTGGGCCTCCCCTGCTCTGGTGACTCCAACCCTCTCTAAAATGGTCGTTTTCAGCAACTGATAATCGCCAGCCTGGTCCTCATCTAGGTCTATATAGGTGCGCTGTGCTTCTCCTGAAAGATAGGGAGCCACGTGTTCAGACCATGTCCCAGATGGCCACTTGGCTTGGGTGGCGGCACACTCAAAGGCTATTAGATATGCCTCCACGTCATCATCAGAAGTTAATCTCTGTAGCGTGGGGGTAGCTGGAGCCTCCCTGTCCCGTCTACACTGAGCAATCTCTTCACGGAGAAGTCGGATATTTTCCTCCTGCACTGCTGCCACATTCATTAGGATTCTTAAAATATCTTCCATTCTCAAAGGAGTTTGTACTGGGAAATGAAACTTAGCTCCTCTCAGCATTCAGGTAAACAACAAACTTTCTGGACCACACCCAATTCACAACTAAGTGACCCACAAGGTGTGGCACTAAAATTACCCAAAAAATAAATTTGTTCTTGTTTTGTTTTGTTTTTTCCCCAAAGCTGACATGTGCTTTAGAAACCTTCACTGGTAAATAGCAAACAAACAAAAAAACATATTTTTTTTGGGGACCACGCCCAACTCACAGGTTTGTCTCTTCACAGCAACAACATTTGAAATAAATCATTACAACAGTTTGATGCATTATAGTGGTTTTTAACAGACTCCACTCCCCACCTTTGCGTCTGAAGGCTGGGAGGACGGCTGTGTTTTAGCTGTCCTACAGATTCCACGATGACCAGGGACATCTTAACAACATTATGGGCACCCGGGCAAAGCAGAGCACCAGGGCCCCTAGATATAGATATATAGATGTATATAGATATAGAGATAGAGATAGATAGATGTACTAACTCAGTGACCCTTGAAGGGTTTTTTTGCAGGTTTTTTTACTTTTGCAAGATTATTTATTCTCATTAAGAGCTGTGCCTATGGGGCCCCCTTGCCCGTGGGGCCCCTGGGCAGCTGCCCATCGTGCCCAATGGAAAAGATGGCCCTGACGATGACACCACATGTGATAAAGTACTGCATTCACTGGAATCTCACACAGGTTTGCTGAACCATTTCACTGTTGATTAGCAGTTGCCAGAATGGCTAAACAGTTTCAGCGATGGTACAGCAGTCATATCCAGCAAGAGTATCACAAAATCTCCCACCACCTACATCTGGCTAAACAATAGTTTCCTGACTACTAGTCGGCCACTTACTGGCATCGGAGGTCCCGCCCACAAATAAAAAAAGTGTCTTTATCCTCCACCCAAGCAGTACAAACAAATCACAGCAAAATAAACCAATTACACCCATGTGGAACACCTGTGTGTGTATGTGCTGAAAGAGGATCCCAGGGAAAATTTAACCCTGTCTTCAGCCTGCTGCTGCAGACTAGTTGTGTTTTTATCCATTTTCTTATAGGGGAACTGTGACAAATATGCCTCTTTGCCACAATATATATATATATATATATATATATATATATATATATATATATATATATATATAAGAGGTGGTGTTGTCAAAGGTTTGTAGTTGACGGTGAGAATTTTAAATTGGATTCTGGGGTGTATGGGGAGGCATGTTAGGGATTTACAGAGTGGTATGGAAGGTTTGAAGGATAGAAATAGAATAGATAAGTTCAGAGATTTGTCCTCAGTTACTAGGGATAATAATGTGAATTAGGAAAGTGAAGGATCAGGTATGAGGAGATATGTGTTTGAGTGTTGTTGATTTTGTCTTTGAAGTTGGTGGCAATGTCACCAGGTTAGTGGCTCCTCCCACTACACAGCAAGGCCAACCCCCCCCCCCCCCCCCAGGTGGTTCTAGGGGGATGATTGGAGCGATCGCCTCCCTTAGCACACTACCGCCTCCAGTGCAATGGGACAGTACATTGCTCCATGTGTACTCCTCCTCCCTTACTGTTGGGCGAGATGTCATCATCACAACTCTACCCTTTCAGTGAGGAGATGCGCTGAGAGGAGCAACTGACAGCAAAGATGACCGTAGGAAGGTAAGCAAAGAATTGTGTGATGAGGGGGACAGTGCACGGAGTGATCAGGGGTACTGTGAATAAGTGGGCACAGATTGGTAAGAGGTCAAAGAATGATAAGAGGTCACCGAGTGATATAGGGGGCAGCAGTGTGATGATGGGGCAAACATATCTGTTATTTGTTGAACTTATTGTTTTGATTTTATAGGTATTAAGGGGTCTATGCATCAAGCTTTCTTGACACTTGAAAGATGCGGAAACTACTATTTCCGGCATCTTAAGTACGTTTGCCTGCATTAACTGCCTCACGGAGAAGATTTCACAGAAATATTGTGCAGCATCACAGTCCCTATAGATTACTATGGGGACTGCAATGTTCTGCAATGCATGAAGCTTTGATAAGCTTTCAGACAGGTAACGCCATCTCAGGATGGCGTTACCTGTCTTTTCCTATGAAAATCTGCCGAAGTCTCTCTGGCTTCGCAGAATCCGATACAGTGTTAGTGCTGTGCACTTCCTCCTATCACCATCATTAAGCACTGACGGTAAATAGAAAAAAAGTTTGCCAGAGTGGGATCACTTCGCCGGGTCTCCCAGAGTAGCCCCGGCATGGTGCATCTTAGCGGTGCATAAATATGCATCACTGCGATGTGGTGCAACGATGAATATTTAGAGGCACTGCATCTTATTGATGCATAGACACCATAGTGTTTTACTTAAAATAAAGCAAAGAACAAACCTGATTGATTTGTATCCTGAAAAACATCAATTTGTGTGACACATAGTATTGTAGGGCACAGGGGTTACAGGAGTCGAGACTGGAGAGGGGGAGGAGTTGGGTCTGGAGAGGGGAGGAGTTGTGATTAATCAATAAACCATCATCCCTAAAAGAAAAGTCTAGATCCACCCCTAATTTAGAGGGAGTAAGCCAGGTTTCTGTAACTGCAAGGAGGTTGAGAGATTTTTAAATAAATAGATCATGTTGTGAAATTAATAGATCATGGATTGATGCGACTTTGTTACAAATAGATTTTTCAATGAGAAATAGAGTGAAAAAGATGATATGGGAGGATGATTTATGGGTGTAAGGTCTGTTTCTACTTCATACTTGCCAACTTAACACCCATCTCCTGCGCTCATTCTCCCCTCTCTCCCATTCCCTCAACTGGCTCCTCTTGTGCCTGGTCTGTTTTACCCTCCCTTAGGATGTAAGCTCGTATGAGCAGGGCCCTCTTCCCTCCTGTCTCCTTACCCGTTCTTCTGCTCCGTGTCTATTGCATCTGCCTGCCTGGAGTTTTTGAAGTATTGGTACTTTTTGATTATTGTTCTGTACTGTTATACCCTGTATAGTCTACTGTTTGTACTATGTGCGGCGCTGCGGAAACCTTGTGGCGCCTAACAAATAAAAGATAATAATAATAATAATAACTCTGCCGGAATGTCCGGGAGACTCCCAAAATCCGAGTAGATCTCCCGGACTTCCGGGAGAACAGGCAAGTATCCCGCATACTGCAATTTACTCGCCAAAATGACGCGATTTGCGATGAATCGCTTCATTTTGGCCCCAACCCCAAAAATGCCCCAAAATAACGCTATTGACCGCGCCCCGCCACCTCCAGCTCTCCAACCACGCCTCCTGCCTGGGATCTCCCGGAATTCGCTATTCAAAGATTGGCAAGTATGTTCTACTTGTGTAAGTCAGTCAGAGAGTTGGTTCTAAGAAGAAATGAAGTAATGAGGGGGAAATAAGATGCTGACGAGAGGAGGAGTTTGTAAAAACTGTGGTGAATTGGAGTTGTAAAAATAGAGAAGGTAAACTGAGCAGCTGTACAGCGATGTGATGTGAGAAATGTGAAACAAAACAGCTCTAAAGCGCTCTTACTCCAAAAAATTAATATTTTAATAGACTATATATTGTTATGATATGAAACAGGAAACTAATGTCGCTCCCCAACTGAGGGGTGCCACACCCTCAAATAACAAAACTATGATAATAAAAACTAAGAAAGGGGTGCCAATGTAATTAAAATTTAGTAATATATTAAACCCAGTAAAAGAGAAGCAAAGTATATGAGGTTGTAGATAAACAACACATTTGTTCAAAAAATAAAAACAAGTAGGTTATGCAGAACCAAATAACAAATAGGCTAAAAGCCAAATAAAAACATATTCAGAGTATACCTATAGATGTTAATATCTTCATATAATCAAATATATAAATCACATCCTGTTTAGTAGACCCGATCGTGAGGTCGGGTCTACTAAAGTACCCAATGTGTCACACAATGAATGCCATCTCGCATGAAACATTAATATTAAAGATGGCATCTAAATGCATAAAATTGTATAAAATGCAAAAAAAATAATTATATAAAAATCAATCAACCTTCTTGGAGGTACAAACCGGAGTTGTCTACTTATCAGATATGTATCTTACACTTCTAGGCCATAGCAGGGCACAAAAGAAAGCCAGCCTTATTTTATATATGTTACGAGCCGCGGCGGTGCCCAGCCGCCGCGACTCTCCTACCTCCGTCCCGGCCGTCGCTATGACGACCGGGACGTCACTTCCGGGGGCTCGCCGGCCGCTGCCATAGCAACGGCCAGATGCTCTTCTACCCAGCGCCGCGTCCCGGCATTACAGGGCAGCCGGGCGTGTGCGCAACATCGGGGCAAGTCTGCAGGCTGATTAAATCCATCAAGGAACAGCCTGTGGGCAATTTGAGTACTGGGCTCTCATTGGTCTGGTTCAGTATTTAAGGCAGGGAGGGCTTAGCCTCCCTGCCGGTTATAGCTTCCAGTTCCTGTGTTGCTGCCTGCTGTTGTACTCCTGTACCTTTGGTGATAAGCCTTTTGGATTGATTTCTGCCGTGTATAACCTCTGCCTGTTTCCTGGATTTGCCTGTTTGCCTGTGCCCTTGACCTACTGGCCTGTACCACTGTTTCTGCTGATTTGCCCGTGACCTCGACCCTTGGCTTGTTTCTTGACTATTCTTCCTAGCAAGTGACCCCTGACCTCGGCCTGAGCTTTGGAACTGTTGCCTGCCATTAACTTCTGCTCCTGGGTTCCCCGCAGCTGATACACGCCACACGACCTTCTGTAGTCTGCAGCCAAGTCTGTCCCCACCACTAGGGGCTCCAGCGATCACCTGACTCAGAGTAGACTCCGGGTGGTGTTGTATTGGTTGGAGGGGTTCCTGACATTATAACCGGCCCAAATCTTTGGAGAATTCGCTTCAATGGAAGATAACGGAGCAAACCTTTCTCCAGCTCAAATTCTGGCAGGTCAGATCCAGTCCGTCTCACAAGTGGTCCAGAACCTGGTTCAACGCTTGTCTGCTCAGGAAGAGGCCACCAGAGCCGCTCAAGCCCAAGCCCAGCTAGAACCATTAGTTCCTGCTATGGAACCCAAGCTGAATTTGCCGGATCAATTTTCTGGGGACAGGAATCTCTTCCGTAACTTCAAGGAGAGCTGTAAATTGTTCTTCCGTCTCCGACCCCGTTCCTCTGGCTCTGAACAGCAAAGAGTGGGTATCGTGATTTCCTTGCTTCAGGGGGACCCACAGTCCTGGGCCTTCAGCTTGCCTTCTGACAGTCCTTCTATGAGGTCTGTGGAATCCTTTTTTGAAGCCCCAGGACTTTTGTATGATGACCCGGATTGGGTAGCGTCTGCTGAGGGTCACCTCAGATCCCTAAAACAAGGCCAACGTTCTGCAGAGGAATACGCTGCTGAATTCCGGCGCTGGTCCACTGATAGCGAGTGGCATGACCCAGCCTTACGCAGCCAATTCCGTTTGGGGTTATCGGAACAAATAAAGGATTCCCTGGTACAGTATCCGTCACCTACTTCCCTGGAGGGACTCATGCAGCTTACAATCAAAATTGACAGACGCCTCAAGGAAAGAAGAACCGAGAGGGAAACATCCATTCCCAGTACGTTCCTTTCTGTGCCTCCTCCTAACATGGAAGCTGCGGAACCGATGCAGTTAGGCGCCTATCGCCTCTCCCAGGAAGAGAGATCTAGGAGACGCACCTTAGACCTCTGCCTATATTGTGGAACTAAAGGTCATCTTCTGCGCTCTTGCCCCAACAAGTCGGGAAAAGATCAGGCCTAGAGAAGGTGGAAGAGATTCATCTAGGTCTGCAGTTCATTTCTTCTAAAAACGCATTAATAGATCCCGCTAATCTTACCTATGGATCACACTCTTGTAAAACCTCAGCCTTTATTGATATCGGTGCCGCAGGCAACTTTTTGGATACAAGTTTTGCCAAGTCCATTGGAATTCCATTCATCAAAATGGATTCCGCTATTACTGTCTGCGGTCTGGACGGGGGTCCTTTATCGGGTGGCAGGATATCCTTCACGACTCCGCCCCTACGTCTTACAGTTGGGTCTCTTCACTCTGAAACCTTGTCTCTTCTCCTCATTGATTGCCCTTCTGTTCCGCTAATTCTTGGTCATCCATGGCTTCACCTCCATAATCCTGTAATCGACTGGAATCTGGGAGAAATTACTCGTTGGAGTACTCACTGTTCTCAAAGTTGTTTGACCATGTCTCTGCGGCTCCTGCAGTCGCACCAGGATCAACTGCCCTCTGCGTATAGCGAATTCCAGGATGTGTTTTCCAAGAAGGCAGCTGATTCGCTACCTCCACATAGAGACTTCGATTGTGCCATTGATCTGCTTCCAGGTTCCAAGTTGCCCAAGGGAAGGTTGTACTCTCTTTCTGGCCCTGAGACTAAGGCTATGCAAGACTATGTGGGGGAAAACTTGCAAAGAGGTTTCATCAGACCTTCAAAGTCTCCTGCAGGAGCGGGATGTTTTTTCGTTTCCAAAAAGGATGGTAGTCTACGCCCGTGCATTGATTATCGTGGACTGAACAAGATCACCATCAAAAATACTTATCCGCTTCCGCTCATCTCTGTCCTGTTTGATCAATTGAGAGACGCTACGATATACACCAAGATAGATCTACGTGGCGCCTATAATCTTATACTCATCCGAGAGGGCGATGAGTGGAAAACGGCCTTCAACACTCAATCAGGCCATTATGAATATTTGGTCATGCCCTTAGGTCTGTGTAATGTGCCTGCCGTCTTCCAGGACCTTATTAACGAAGTACTCCGTGAGTTCCTGGGCCAGTTTGTAGTGGTGTATCTGGACGACATCCTGATTTATTCAAAGTCTCTTTTCCTAACACCGTGATCATGTCAAACAGGTTTTGCTTAAACTCAGAAAACATCATCTCTTCACCAAGCTTGAAAACTGTGAGTTTGATGTCGAAAAAGTGTCATTTCTTGGATATGTAATTTCTCCTGATGGATTCTCTATGGATCCTAGTAGAGTCCAAACCATCCTGGACTGGGTACGTCCTACGAATCTAAAAGCAATTCAAAGATTTCTGGGCTTTGCAAACTACTATCGGAGATTCATTCGGGCTTTCTCGGATCTTGTGGCTCCCATCACTGCCCTTACCCGCAAAGGGGCGGATCCTTGTAATTGGTCACCAGAGGCCATTGCATCATTTGAAGCTCTTAAAACAGCGTTCACTACTGCTCCGGTCCTCAAGCACCCTAATCCACAGTTGCCATTTATTCTGGAAGTTGATGCCTCGGAAGTAGGCGCTGGTGCTCTCTTATCCCAGAGGGACCACGGTGATCGTAAGGTGCATCCATGTGCCTTCTTCTCACGCAAGTTTTTGTCTGCCGAAGTCAACTATGATGTGGGTAACCGGGAACTTCTGGCAATCAAGTGGGCGTTCGAGGAGTGGCGTCACTGGCTTGAGGGTACAGTCCATACTATTTCAGTCCTCACTGATCACAAAAACCTATTGTACATTGAATCCGCCAAACGGTTAAATTCTAGACAAGCTCGGTGGGCCTTATTCTTTACCCGCTTCAACTTTATTCTAACCTACAGACCCGGTTCTAAGAATATCAAGGTGGATGCATTGTCCAGGAGCTTTCTACCTCATCAATTACCCACTGGTGAACCATCATCTATCATTCCGGCTTCTATCATTCACGCTGGGTTGACTCAGGACCTAGGAAACACCATACGTCAGTTTCAGAAAATTGCCCCTTCCGAAACACCTCCAGGACGTCTTTTTGTTCCAGTGCATCTTCAAAGAGCGGTTCTCGCTGAGGCCCATGAGAACAAATCAGCAGGGCATCCGGGTATATCCAGAACCCTTGAAATACTTGCACGTTCTGTATGATGGCCTTCCTTGTCCTCGGATGTGGAGAGTTTTGTCCGCACCTGTGAAGATTGCGCAAAAAACAAAACTTCCAGAACTTCTCCGTCAGGTCCACTTATGCCCCTGTCTCTGCCTATGAGACCCTGGACACATCTGTCCATGGATTTTATCGTGGATCTGCCATGTTCTTCAGGAAACAACACAATTTGGGTAATAGTGGATCGTTTTAGCAAAATGTCCCATTTTGTTCCATTAACCAAACTCCCCAGCGCTCAGGATCTGGCTGTGCTGTTCGTGGAACATGTTTTCCGTCTTCATGGTTTACCCATTGATATTGTTTCCGACCGGGGTTCCCAATTTATCGCCCAATTCTGGAAGTCTTTCTGCAGTCTCCTGGGAATTAACATAAGTCTCTCTTCAGCCTATCATCCTCAATCTAATGGGCAGACTGAGAGAGTGAACCAGTCCTTGGAGCAATATTTACGTCTCTACATCACAGAATTTCAATAATGCATCTCACTCTTCCACCCAAGTCTCTCCATTTTTCTGTAATTTTGGCTTCCATCCAAGGTCCAATTCATTATCATCACTCAACAATTCCGGTCTTCCAGAGATCCGTTCCACAGCTTCATACCTTAAATCTGTTTGGAAAAAGGTGCATTCTGCATTAACTCGGGCTTCTTTCCAGTCTAAAAAAATTGCAGACCGTCACCGGAAGGACTGTTCATTTAAGGTGGGGCAAAAAGTCTGGTTGTCCACACGCAATATCAAGCTCAAACAGCCTTGTAAAAAACTAGGGCCTAGATTTATTGGCCCATTCCTGATCATCAAACAGGTCAATCCTGTCGCCTTCAGGCTAAAGCTTCCTCAGTCACTTAGGATGCCGAATACCTTCCACTGTTCTCTCCTGAAGCCGGCTATCCCTGCACGTAAGTCTAGGCTTCGTTACTTACGCAGATCTCAGTCTGTCATCCCAGAGGGCCACAGGGAACTCCTGGTGGAGAAGATTCTGGACTCCAAAAAGGTCCAGGGGCAAATCCACTTCTTAGTCCAGTGGAAAAATCGTGGCCCAGAGGAAAGATCTTGGATTCCGTGGAGACGCCTACATGCCCGCAAACTCATTGAGGATTTCATCAAACAATTCCCTGGCAAACCTGGATGTCGGGGTGCTTTGACCCCTGCTCAAGGGGGGGTACTGTTACGAGCCGCGGCGGTGCCCAGCCGCCGCAACTCTCCTACCTCCGTCCCGGCCGTCGCTATGACGACAGGGACGTCACTTCCGGGGGCTCGCCGGCCGCTGCCATAGCAACGGCCAGACGCTCTTCTATCCAGCGCCGCGTCCCGGCATTACAGGGCAGCCAGGCGCGTGCGCAACAGCGGTGCAAGTCTGCAGGCTGATTAATTCCATCAAGGAACAGCCTGTGGGCAATTTGAGTACTGGGCTCTCATTGGTCTGGTTCAGTATTTAAGGCAGGGAGGGCTTAGCCTCGGCCAATAAGGAAGGTGGCTGGTCCCAGAGAAGGGGCCAGCCACCAAGCAATTGAGACTTGGGCCGGTCCCTGCACCGGCCCAAAATAGTCTTTTTTCTGTCCGGCCTAGCCCGCCCCTGTATTCGGCACATGAAGCTTTAATCAAAACCTCATATTTCCAGTTTAGTCACTTCTTGTAATTCCATTCTCATATTCTTCAATATGGACAAACATTACATATTTCTAATAGTTAGATCATTCCATAGTCAATAGTGCTTATAATGTCAAGACAGATATTACTCTTAGTACATATTCAAATATCAATACATGTGTTGAACCACCAACAAAGTAAGAAAAGGTTTATCTAAAGTTAAACTCCTTACATTTGTTCTTCATGTGTTGACACGTTGTACACCTAGGTTTACAGCATTTGTAATAAAATGCTTACGGTTGATAACATAATCAATAAACATTAGTCTTAACCTTAACTCTTAAGTAATATATAATAAAGACACCACACCAACTTGTTGGCAAAATAACTCTAATTTATTTAAATTAAACCGTAACTGCAATGGTGGCGGGAGAACACTGTACTTGACCTTGTCCACCGATAAGCGCACACTGTTTCTTAAACTTAAAGACATCCTGGAACCCGCACACCTCTAATCCTAATGCACCGCAAGTCAGCCCAGTTGAACTGTACTTACACCAAACCTAAGCCGCCTCTTTGAAGGGCATGAGTTCCAAAAGCCTGACTAACATAAATGTGTGCTTTACCACTTAGCTTATCCTGTAGAGTGTTCACCTGCCACACCAGGTTCCCTCCTGAAGCTAGGCCCGCCACCATACTACCCCTTAAGCCAGTTGCATAACGCCTCATAAATCTCACCTATAAAAATACCCAACCCTATATCTGTTAGGTGCACCCCATCATGCCTGTAGAGGCCCGAGTTCTGAAACCTGATTCCCGGATGCTTAATGCGCAGTCCACCAATTGACTGCAGATACCTGGCTACGACCACATTTACCTTCTTGCGGGCACGTTCTGCCATTCTTCCGTCTGGAAAAGATCTCCACACTAGCCAGGGAACTATATCGGACCAGCACAGGAACAGTTCAGGCCAGGAGGCATGCACCCATGCTAGGTCGAACACTATAGCTAGGCACAGCTCAATAGATTTAGCGTTGCCAAAATCATTACCCCCCAGATGTATAACAAGAATATGGGGAGCCACAATTTCCGCTATTTTTCTGGACAGTAGTCCTTTAAAACTAGGCCACCTCATTCCCCTCCAACCTAACCAGGATACTACTAATGGGCAGGGGAAAGCAGCTGTGTCACCAGCCACAGGGCGCAATGCCGCCCAGTACATATGAGTGACCAAGGACCCAGATCTTCAGCGGAGTTCCATGAACTGTAATGCAGCAAAAACAACACCGTTAAAGCATCACACAGCAACATAGCAATCCAATAGGTCATTGAACACAGAAGCCACTGCACATCGAGACAAACGAGACCCACTCCGAGGAGAAGAATGAAAATTGGGAGGGATCAGGAGGAAACAAAAAGAATTAGCCAAAGGTTAAGCAGAAGAAGAGGATGAGCAACATAGGCAAAGGTAAAAACCGTCAAAACCTTGTGGTACCAATAGCCAATCAGGTCCACTTTTAGAGGAAAAATCCCTTCGCGCCCCTGCACCCAAAAGCAGCAAGCAACAGAGTCCTGTATCCACTCATGAAAAGGAGGATAAGAAAAGTTCAAGAGAGAAGAGAGGGCCTCACGTATCGCTGATATGCAGCAGACTTCCATCTGCCTAATTCCTGAATGTATGGACCTGACTCCCCATCTATGCTGCAGACATGACCGCACCAATTCTAAACAAATGTGTGCCAAATTGCGCGCTATTCAAACCCAAGGCGTCCAGCGTGCGCTTAAAGACCACTGTAAACCGATACCGCTTGAGTGGGGACCCATCACTATGCACCAGCCATGGCAACGCATCCTTCGCCCTTAGTCTCGAAAAGCTAGCGACCCCATGCACTGGGCAAATCGCTTAACCGCGCCGAGGCAACAATGTAACTCATCGCCCCTTACCCAGCTGATCCGTCTTGGACCGCCGCACCCTGCAAGATATCGACTGAGGTGATAACACTACGTCTTCAGCTACCATCCCAGAAGCAACCAACTCGCTCACCCGAAATGCACCAAAGAAGAGCATCACAAAGGCCGAGCTAAAAAGACTGCTTTCATATGGATCCCGGGCTACACCAGATATCACACCAAGCAAATCTTTCAATATCCCTGGACTAATAGGTCTCCTACCATCAGGGAGAATGGGGAGCTTCCTTGCCCAGCCCCTCAATGCCTTAGCAATTAAGAAACCCTTAGTCACATCGACTAAACCATATAGCTTGTAAAAAAATTAGATACCTGCGAGAGAGACGGACATCGCTGCCTTGGACTTACCGGCGTTATAGCCGGACAACACAAATTTCGGCAGCCCAAAATCTACGCAGCGTAGAATGAGCTAACGAGGAGTCTACCAGGCTCCTTACTCCGGCCTCACAATCTGCCAGACATAAGTGGGACAGGGAGAACCATTGATAGCCGCCTCCAGGACAAAAATCTGAAACTTATCCCAATTCCCCATAGACAGAGCATCCGTCAAACTGTTGTGAACCCCATGCATATGCCGAGCCGTTAAGGAGATGTCATAGGACAGGCAGAGCAAAACCAGTCTCAGGAGAAAGCAGATGACTGGGGCAAAGGAAGCGCTCTGCTTATTAATTGCTTAGACCACTCCCAGGTTGTCACACCAGAAGACAACTTGCTTGCCCTGAAACCTAACTGCCCACAGATCCACTGCAACTATGATGGGAAAAAGCTCCAGCAGGACCAAATTAGCTGTCCAACCGGCACGGACCCAATCACAGGGCCATGCACCAATAACCAGCGAAATAGGCCGCAAACCCAACTGAGCCCGCGGCATCCGTGAATAACTGCAACTCACGACTTGAAATCGAGGGTTCAGGCCAAACACGGACACCGTTGAAATCTTGCAGAAACAGTTTCCACAAGTCCTCCCTAATCTCCTGTGACAATTGAATATGACAGTGAGGCCGAGTGAAGCTGGCGGTCGCCCTCTCTAGCTTGCGGAAAAATACCTTACCATTGGTATAGCCCTACAGGCAAAATTAAACATCCCCAACAAAGATTGCGCCTCCTTCGGCCGTATCCTTGGGGACTGTAGCAACGTGCCTATCAACGACAGCAATTTCACAACCTGTCTTATCCCTCTATCTTATTATGCGCAACTGGAACCCCCAGAAAGAAAACCAGGGCAACCAGAGAGAATAGGATCTCTCCACAGATTGCGGACTGACCCGGGCCTATCACCAGGAAGTCATCCAAATAATGAGTGACCCCCCTGTGACCTGTCCCAGCCATCACACACCAGTGCAGAAATGTACTGAAACACTCAAAGAATGAGCAAGAGACAGCACAGTCCATAGGAAGGCACTTATCCACATAGAACCCGTCTTCCATTTGAAATCCCATGAAGGGAAAGGAGTCAGGATGCAATGGAAGAAGCCTGAACGCGGACTCAATGTCCACCTTTGCTAATAGAGCCCCCTTTCCAAAGCTACGCATCAAGTGCAATGCAGATTCAAAAGACTGATCGGAAACACTGCAGTAATGTTCCGGGATAGCGTCATTTACTGAAGCCCCAGGGGGAAAAATTGATTTTTAATAAGGCGGAACTTCTCCAGTGCCTTCTTAGGAACCACCCCAATCGGAGAAATCACCATGCCCTTCACAGGGGGCTCTGAAAAGGGGCCACACATCCGTCCTAAAGCCACCTCCTTCCCCACCTTTTCGGCTAAAACTTCAGGAAACAAAAATGCCGACTTTACATTACACACCTCTCAATTGGCAAACGAAAACCCTGAAGAAACCCTGAACGCAAAATCTCTGCCTCCGCTTGCCATGGATATCTGTCCAGCCAACGGGCAGGGCTTGAAAAAACTATTGGGAAAGATGCCTTAACGAGCTCCAGCAAGTGCGGAGATCCCTGCTCCACCCCCTCTTGCTGGTCTGTCACAGTCACTGACCATGTGGGGCCCACTACAGAGCAAGCAGGAATCCGTGAACTTGCATGTGGCTCCTCGTTCACAGTGCCCCCTGTTAAAGGCATAACATTGCCCTTTCCGCTGTAACGGCCTGCCAGGCCTCCCTCGCCATGGTGAACGCCTTCTGGCCGCAGGTACAGGATCACCCCACCCCTCCTCCGTAACTTTAAGCCAGGCCTCAACGTCCTTGAACCCGAATATCAGATTCAGGTGGCCGTCGTATTTTGACCTGAATTCCTCATCATACGCTAGAAGATTCCCAGGCAAGATGAGACATACATCCCACGTATCATTTGAAGGTACTTCAGCACCTCCATGTACTCCCCAGGGCGAGACTAAAGGTAACATGCCATAAACAAATATGCTCCGCTCATCCAATTTTTGTAACTTTACCGACACCATCCTTCGCCAGTGCAGCAGCTTTCTTGGTCTTCTCGGTAACGGTGAACATGTCCATGTACCGCCCCTTAAGAATCCTATCCCGCACTGAAGCGCGATCCCCTGTATATATGGACGTATTCTCGCAGCGCAGCATCTTGGACACTGTGAGCCGGCTAGCCCTACTATGCTTACGGTGCCCACCTGTCCTATGCATACCCTTTTGTGGGACAAAATATTTGCGCAGAATTTTCATCAATTTGGGAGGGCAGGAGCCAGAACTATCAAAATCCTGACTAGTGCTATAACATTCTGACCAGATTGGCAATTCATTATCAACATTGTCAACTACAGACTCCCCAATTCTCCGAGATCCACCAGAGGAACCTTATATGGAAGCCGGGCCCTCCTTCAGTAGCTCGGACCGGTCACTGCCGCTGCGAGAATACTGATTAGCATCCATTGCCTGGTAACCCGCGTCATTTGCTGGGAAAGAGAGGTTAATTTCATCCTCGTCAAACAAATACAGCGATGACCGGGAACTGAATGCCCTGCTGCATGAACCCACCATCGACTCAGCCTCTTGCGTCCCTGCCCTGGGTGCTCCCGCCATCATAACAGCGCCGCAGGGCTGAGGTATCCTACTGGTGCTGCAGATACCACCCTTTCTTCCACTTGCTGCCCACTGCTCTCACCATGACCCCATTCTGAACAGGGCCGCCATAAAGGCTCGCTCTCCTTACTAAACAATTGCACCTGCTGGTGCCTAGCGCCCCTGCCAGGCTCACTTGCCGGTTAGCGGCGGGCCTCATACCCATGGAGCCCACTGTCTTCTACCATCCCCACGCTCCTGCGCAATTCAGCTGTAATGCACAGGGTGTCACGGAGACGCCAGGGAGGGTGTGAGTCCCCCCTCCCCCATCATGTCCTATGGGCGAATACAAATCAGTGCCAGAAGAGGGAGCCTGGCGAGGGGGGACCCGCCTACCAGCCCCTCTGTGTCCCATATTCCCACCCACAGTAAAATTATCCGTAGCTGGGGGGGGAGAACCCCCTGACTTGCTGAACTGCTGTCCCCCTTGAGGACGCGGTAGGGAGGGACCCCCTGCCCTTGAGGACGCGGTGGGGAGAAATCCCCCGCCCCTCTGATTTGCCTCACCGCCAGTCTGCTGCTGTGCTGCGGCCAGAACTCGTCCAAGTCATGGGTGCCGTGGCCGGGAGTGACGTGACGGAAGTGACGTACCAGCTTCCCCTCACGCGACGGGCAGGACGGTATCCCTTCTTTGACGCGCATCTATCCAGAACACTAACCCTTCTGACAGGAGAGCGGTGAGCAGGGAGGGGGACAGACATCATCCCAGCAATGACGCTGTCGCGCCATTTGGCTGAATATGAAGCCGAAGCACTGCTTACCTCCATTGCACTAAGGAATTCACAAATGAGAGAGGGAGAGAGAATCAGATCGGGAAAATGAGGGGGAAATGAAAGGGGGGGGGCGGTGTGAAAAAGCAGGGAGAGAGGGGGAAAGAGAAAAAAGGGAAAAAAATTAAAGAAACAGAGAGTAATGAAAGGAAAGGGGATGAAAGTGTGAAAGAATGCCAAGTGAAAGAAAGAGAAGAGAAACAATTGAAATATAGCAAATAAAGGGTAGCAATAAAATTATACTTCTCTGCTTGCTGTCCTGGGCCAAGAGAGTGGAATAACTCCACCCCCACTCTTTTAGACTGATCCCTTATGCCTGCCCCTTCATGACACTTGTTGCACCTTACCCTCCTACTCCTTTTGTTAACCCTTAGTGATCCGACTTGATTATGTACCCACCCAAAGCTATTAGTTTTCCCTCTGGCTTAATCCAGCCCTCAGCTATCATTACCTATAGATTTTTCTTAAAAAAAAAACCTTATGTTGTATCTCTCTATATTCTGTTTCCTTTTTACTTTTCAATAAATAGCAGCCAAACATTTTTTTTAAATTCTTATTATTTTGAAGTATAATGTTAGGTTTTGCAGGGATAAAAGTTTTTTTTTTAAAAAAAAACATAAGCTTAACTTTTTCTGACTTAGAATTGTACTTCGTAATGAACTTCAACCCCTTTTGCGTGTTATCTGCTATATTTAATCTTGATGTGAGAAATGTGGGTGAATGAGAAGTAGGTACTGAAGAGTGGGGAGGAGCAGTTGATCCAGGTGCAGGACAGCAGGGGAGGTGGAGTTATTTCTTAATTACTTTTGATTTAAGAAGTTGCAGAGTATCAGTAAAGTCAAAATGTCAAACAGATATATTGTGACCACATCCCAACTGTTTACAGCTCTGAGGTTGTTTATATTGTGTCCATTATCCTACAAATCCTCAGGTTACTTCATTAAGCAATAATACTAAGCCCACAGTGAAATAGGGGTGAATCCAAACTGAGCAGTAATTGCCAGTGATGATGGTGAAGCTGCACAAAATGATAACATTAAATCCACATGCAGTGATGATGCACTGAGTAATAATGATAAATCCATATACAGTAACAATGCTGAAGCTGCAGAGTAGTAACAGTCAAGCCACAAAGTGGTGGTAAAGCTGAGCTGAGATGGCATTGCAGTGACAATTGGGCTAATTGGTTCTAGCAGCTTGTTAATGGCAATAAACCTTTTGCCACCTGTAAAACCCCTTCTAATTCAGGTATACAGTGCGCACTGGAGAATTGATCGGAGACACAAACACAGTTGTCTGAAATAATCTGCCCTACTTTACCAAAACTGGTATACTAATATTTATACAGAAAACATAGCATACTCTGTTGTGGCTACATAGTATAATAATTAACACAATCCTTTACAATGTAGTTATGACCATCAATCAATTGTACAAAGACTTCTGTAAATCTTTCTCCCCAGACTTGTCTTGTGTTCTTATCCCTCTCTCTTATCTCTATAAATGAGTTATTTCTAGAGGTTGAAGTAACCCCTCTCACCCTTGACACATAGGTTGTTAATCTAATTGGAACTCCTTTAGCTATGAAGGTCTGTGCCTTAATCATTTTTAACTAATTGACTTCTACATTAACTACATCTATGCAAGCTATACATTGCTTAATTAAAAAGATCATTACTTATTTACACAGCTGAATAGAAGTAGCAGTCCAGGGGGAATATTTATTAAACTGTGGGTTTTATTATGTCCCATTCATCTATCCGCCAATTGGCTATTATACTATGATACATCTTGGACGCTGATTAAGAGCAACACCGTTACCAGCTTAGTGCAATAGCTGATGAAACTTGTTGGATAAACATCTCTTCCTTGTGGTCATTGTGGAGCACAGAGTATTTAGTGCTCTAATTATACATGGAGATATTCCTGAAGAGATCACTACACAACATCTCATATTTTGGGTAACGTGGAGATAGAGACATACATTGTCTTACTTCAGACATCACCAATGAAAGGATATACCCAGTTTATTCAGAGGAACACATCGAGTGGGTGAGATTATTCCATCATATATTTTTTGTTTTTTCAAAAACGGATCCAAAGTTTTTTTTAACAACACATGTGTTACATCAGGTTTTTATTTTTTATCGTCTACTGTCCAGACACTTATATATAGAGGTATATTACATTGAATTTTATAAGCTCATTATCTGCTATGTTCAGATTGAGTTGATTTGTAAACCTTTATGGTTTGATTTTCATGTATCAATAAATGTGTTATATTTACAAGATCCGCCATCCTAGTAATATTTTTCGAATCTAATATATTATATATATTTTTTATATTTTATGATTATCCAATTGTGACTCCTCTTGGCGCACCCTACTAACCTGTTGATAGCATTTATTTAGTACATGCTACAAAATGACAGCTAGAATCTGATTGGTTGCTATAGGCAACATCTCCACTTTTTCAAACCCACAGTTTAGTGAATATACCTCCAGGAGATTCTGGAATCCCTTTATCACAACTCAGCACTACTTTGTAATTTCCAACTATTTTTCACAAATTTTAATTGCTTTATATTTGGAAGCAGAAAATTATGCATACAGCAATGTATATTTTGGTTACCTGATGTTTTTGTTTTAAGGTTTATACTGTGTATTTCTACACTATTGTGGGAAACTTATTTGAAACTTTTGCAAATGATATTTTACATTACTTGTATCACTTCATTTCTTGCTGTACTTCTGTCATTCTTATGGCTAGGCAAACAGACAGTAACTAGCCTTTGACTACTAGATTAAGGTGTTAGCTGAGGTAAAATTAAATATCTATCTAGACTTGGTTCAACTTCTCTTAGGCATAAAATAAAAAGAATAAGCAGCTCATCCCCTCAACCCCCACTAAACTAGCGCTCTCCAAGTCTCCGAACCAATCATCGCAATATTTTAACAAAGCCTTAAATGTGAAGACAAAAATCCGATAATGTAAAATTGTATTTTGCTTTGATACCCTTACAAATTGAAATTTTAATGAATATTTTCAGTTGAACGTAAATGTAACAAAAATGCTAAAATTGATCTGGTCCATAACGTATAGTGTGTCTTCAGTGATAAAGATTCTTTAAAATAAACAGAAACACAGTAAATGTATTTATTTTTTTATTTTTCAATCATGGTTAGGTAGGGTGCTAGTGTGCTGTCATAGCTTTCTAATATGGTGGGTGGGAACCATCTGTAAATAATATTGTCTCATGGTATATGAGTTGGAAACAATGGCAATTGCCTCAGTAATCATGCCCTTCAGCCGGCTCTGTATCTATCATGTATATAGTCTTCAAAAGTCTCCCAGTAATTGAATCTGAATGGAAAGTGGTATTAAATGCGGATGCTTTACCAACTAATATAATTTAACATTTAGTCATTATCTATATTCAGTGAGGTGAGGCCTATCGGCTTAGCCAGAAACAGTGGAATCACAAAGTGTCACATTGATGAAACTAGTTCCTAGTAAATTGACAGGCTTCATTTTCTCGAATATAGGTTCATGCCACAAAATTTTTGTGTCCTATGTGTATAGGTAATGGGTACTTTATAAACAAACTATCTCTCTGGCACGAGAGCAACCTCGTTTGGTTCTACGGGAAACTCTCTACCACAAATTGTTTAAAACTAAAAAAAAAATTCATTGTAATATTTCATATATAACCAATAAATATTACCTTTCCATAATATCACATATCACCAGGCAGATTAGAATCACTAATTTACCCTAGCTTAATTTATTCTTACCCATCCCGTAAATACACTGAATACAACATGAAGAGGCTCAATGAAGGTGGCAGTGTAGGTGTATAAATGTCTTACTGGGTCACATACCTCATAAAAACATAGTTGGCCAGTTTCATAATCCAGATATATGCCTAATCTCTGACATAATGGTTTATGAGGAATAGGGATTACTTTTCTGTCATGTATAACAAAATATAGATTGAAATATCTGCACAAACACCAGGATTTAGAACTATATCCAATGAGAGAGGGATAACCTTTCCTAGCGATACTGGTATAGGACATTCCTACTCTCCAGTTCCCGGTTTCACATGTTTCTAGTTCCCAGTAATGTCGTCCTGAGGAGAAACTCCTGGTGCTTAAAACTTGTGTATACTGAAATCTCTCTGCAGTTTTCGGGCGATTCTGTTTTATTGCCGACCCTGATGCACTTTTCAAGTCACCAGAAACACATATATCATTAGAAGCTGTGTTTTCATCCAGCACAATGTCTGGTGTCTGCTGGACATAGAATCCCCTTTTCACACTACTAATAATTTCAGATAAAGCTGTGTGTAAAGTCACTGAGATCAGACCCTCATCTAGATCTTTTACAGCATTCGTCTCACTGTCCTTATTATGGTCTTTATCAGTTTCCAAAAAATCATTTTTGATTGACTTCCATCCCTGTAAGACAGATAGCGGATTGGTCGTGTTACACAGCTCCTCAATGTAACGCATCTTCCTGCACAGCTCGTCTTTCGTAATTTCCAGCCGCTGGATCAGGTCAGAGACTAAGAGGGAAATCTGCTCTTCCTGTCTGGAGATGTCATTCAGTATTCTCTTCTCTAAGTCATCCAGTTGTGTTCTGGTGTCTATAAACAGTCCGGTTACTCTCTCTGTTACACCAGATGCTTTTTCTTGTACTTTTCTCTTGCGCTGCTGTAGACCCTGCACTCTTTTCTCAGTCTCCTCCCTCTTTGTGGTAAGCTTCTCCAGGACGTTTCTCAGTTTTTCCTTTTTCTCCTGTGAAGCTTTATTCAATTGCTCCCCCTGGTGTGTTTCATGTTCTTCAGAAAGACAGCAGGCAGCATCTCCAGAACAGTAATTAATGTGGACATTCTTGGAACATGTAAAATTCAGTTTAGTTAAGACATGCTCCTCTGACTTGTTGTGTACTCGCAGGTGATTATCACACAGATAAGCTTCACAATGCAGGCAGGATATAACAGCAAGTACAGGAGAGCTGATACAGTACGTACAGAAAATCTTGTCACACAGGGAGTAGTTCCTCTGCCGCACTGGATACTTCTGAATCTCTGCTTTGCATTCAGGACAAGTATAAATTCCAGCTTTCTCCTGTGTATCCAGCACATCCCCAATACAGACCCAGCAGAAGTTATGCCCACAGTTCAGGTGTACAGGATCCTTACAGATGTTTAGGCAGAGCAAGCATATCAGGTCTTCTTTCAAGTCAGCCATCATTACAAATATTAAAGACGAGCTGTAAGCGTCTCAAATATCTAGTGGAGCTTGTTTTACAATATTCCAAATCTGGGTGAGTCTAAACTGTCACAGACCTCACCTTTATGAATTATTATTAACCTGCTATATCCCTGGTTGCAGTATCCATTAGGTGCAAAATAATTCAGAAGGCTTAATCATCATTGGGCTCTAGCAGGACTGAAATACAATACAGAAAACATTCTATTAATCTCTATATCTTACAAAAATCATGCAAGTGACCAAAATACTAATATACATAGTTTCCTGCTGACCTCTGTACAGTGCTGACTGCTTTCTATTGACTGAAAGACAATACAGAGAGCACTGTAGGGTGCAGACATCCAAAGATGATGTCTTACGGGTATTGCTCTGGCTAGGTCAACTGTAACACCACCTCACCTTGAGCCAATAACCCCTCTTTGGGATGTTCATTGCCCTGCAATGCATGATGGGAGCCATTTGTAACCCCTAATCACCTTGTGGGTGGTGTACATTTCACCTTGGCACCTACCTTTAAAGTGCAGTTGGGTCAGTCACCTGTTTCTAGCTCAGTTTATCTGATTCTGATCTTAGGTCCTCAAGGGCACCTGCACGTGCAGATTTGAAAGCAACACAGTATATTTAATGTAGGAGCAGTGTACAGTTTCCAGGTGTTGAAATATTGGGTGCCAGACCCCCTCTAGCAGTTTGTTACAAAAGGACAGTTGTAATAAGCAAATTAACTTTTGACTTTCAACAGGTGCAATCACCTCTTGCCATAGGAGATGATCTCTCAGTTTCAGTCGTAGCTCGTAGCCCCATGTTCACTACACATGCCTCTTTCTAGGCTTCTGGGTACCTTTCTGAGTGAACACACAGGCTCACACATGTTTCTCATACAGGTTGGGGTGGCTGTATTTGCTTTCTCTATATTTATGCCATTTGCCTCGACCTCTGCCTCGACTACTGTCTTCTTTGCTCTGCAGACATCACTGCCATTTTGGCTGCCACACCCATGGCACTCCAGGAACCTCCAAGACCCACTCTTTTATCTTCTGATCCATCCACACTTATTGATATGCCCCAAGAGGTTCTGCATTGTAAAGGGGGGTGGGGAGGGGGATATGCCTCATAGCTCTGGACATATTTCTTAGATGCCTAGAGCCTGTCTGCTCTGGGCTCCTGCTATGTAAGAGGTCATAGCTTCACTTGTTTTCTTCAGAGAAAATGCCACTATATAATACAGAGAGCTTTCTACTGACCTTTATATAATAGAGAGACCATTTTAGTGACCAATATGCTGATATGCAATGCAGAGAGCATTATACTGACCAATGTGCAGATATACCATACAGAGAGCATTCTGGTGATTGATATGACAATATACAATACAGTAAGCGATGTACAAAATAGAGAGCATAATTTCCACTATAAAATACAGACCATTCTAGTGACTGGTATATATTACAGAGAGCATTCTGTGACCGTTACACAAGACAAAGAGCATTATGTGACTAAAATACAATACAGACAGCATTAGAGTGCTGTTTAGAGAGCATTCTAGTGATATATATTCAATATAGATATAAAATGCAGAAAGCGTACTAATGACTGATATATAATATTGAGAGTAGAATCTACTGACCTCTGTGCAATGTAAAGAACTTTCTACTGACCTATATACAGAGAATGTTTCCTGTATGATGAAGGATAATTATGTTTAATTAGTTACAGTGCTGTCATACTACAGTTATGTATTCCTGCATATATTCTTTAATATAATAATTCTCATTGTATCCTTAGTAAATTTGCTCAGCAAATGTGTCATTGTTTACCAGGTGTGATGATGTAATGTAATAGTCTGGTGCTGTAAAAAGTTTGTTAACGAACTTTAAACTTGATTGGGGGTGGACTGAGCCATCTTAACAACATTATGGGCCCCCGGGCAAAGCAGTGCACCAGGATCCCTAGATATAGATATATAGATGTATACAGATACAGATATAGATATAGATATATAGAGATAGAGATAGATAGATGTACTTGCTCAGTGACCCTTGTAGGTTTTTTTTGCAGGTTTTTTTCTTTTGCAGGATTATTTATTCTCATTAAGAGCCATGCCTATGGGGCCCCCTTGCTCGTGGGGCCCCCGGGCAGCTGCCCATCGTGCCCAAATGGAAAAGATGGCCCTGGTTGTGTGAAAAGATCAGCAGGAACTTCATATAACTTCAGGTGATTTTTATGGACTTAGCGGACTTATGTGCAAGAGTTGCACATAGCCATCACCCCATATGTCACTGGGAGAGAATGTGGAAGGAATCATGTGACAATGGTAGATTGGGGAAGGTATATGTGATGTGACATATGGAGAAGGGCTCTGGTTTTCACAGCAGCTACAACCTCTACTCTTCACAAAACACTGTTGACTCCCACCGATGATGTCAGGAGCACTCTGCCCAGAACGCCAACATCATGGAGCAGCAATGTGAGTTGCTTAAACATAGTACAATCAGGGCCGGATTAACCCGAGGTCTAACTGGGCTATAGCCCAGGGGCCTCGGGCATCCAGGGGGCCCTTCAAACTCCTCAGCAGCATTATTGATCGGTCGGGGGCGGGGGCGCCCCCGGCCCGATCGATGCTGCTGAGTACTGTCAGTGCAGTCCTCCGTCCCGGCGCGCTGTAGTCTGCTTACTGAGGAGATCTCGCGAGAGTTCATGAACTCTCGCGAGATCTCCTCAGTAAGGAGCTTACAGCGCGCCGGGACGGAGGACTGCACTGACAGGTAAGTGCTTGGGGGGGTCCTCGTGGGGGGTGGGGGGCGGCGGACAGCTCACATTGGGGGCCTCGCGGGGAATGGAGGGCCCCTTAGCCCAGGGGCCTCCATTCCCTTAATCCGGCCCTGAGTACAATGGAGCACTCTGATCACTTCTCCACCTGCCACCATGGAAGGGTAAGAACACCTGGCAGTGGCAGACGGGGTAAGCAATGTGAAGCGGGATATACTGGACAGGATATGAGGACATTAATAGTCCTCACCAACCCCGACATTATCTTAAAATCCAGACTATATTACATTAATACCCCAGCATCACAATTATCTGCTAAGCTGCTCTGCAGATGATTGCTATAAGAGACATGTTTTCTGCACACACCCGCCCCATGTGTGATGAAGGAAGAGACAGTAGCCCAAGCTGAAGGGAGGGAAGCTGGGGTGGGAAACACAGAGAATAGGGTGAAATAGGTGGAGAGCCAATTGGGCCATCAGCGAGGAGGACTGAATCAGCCCCTGCCTTGACTCAACATAAATTGTAACTTACTCTTTTTTTATGCAGTCCTGAAAAATGCCACAGCAGTTGAATACAGAAACGAGTTTATAAAAAACCTTTAAAACTTCTGGAAATTTAGATGTGACCTGCCTTGTAAATTTTACAGTAAATAACTCCCTATTCTCTATAAGTAGAATGTATAGCGAACACAATCTACTGGCCATCTATTCATTTTCATACAGTACATTATATTAGCTGCAATAAAGACTTGAGTCAGTAGATGGCAGTTTTGACTCATTTATTTAAACATTATTTTGTTAACTCCTTTTTGCATTCAACCTTATTCCTCGGCTTGTATGTGTGCAACCCCCTGTTTGCCTTGTGGGTGGTGGTGTTTTTCTCCATTACACCTACCTCTGTACTCCTTGTGGTTACATGTGGGTAGACCACACTTGCCAACTTTATTTAACTCCCCTCCTGAAGATCCCGCATTCACAGCAAATTGTGTTATTGATGCCCCCTTCGACTCAGCAGCCTATTAGGAACATTTTAAAGGAAAAAATTAAAGTGGCCCAGTCACCCAGCCCAAGGTAGCCCACTATAACACTGGCCCGGGGGGCAGATTCCCCCCAGCCCAGCCTGCTCCTGGGTGTGGAGGAAACAGGTATCTCTGCACATCCAAGTTTAATAACAACAAAGTACATGTAATGCAGATACATTAGTAGTAGTGGTGTACAGTTACCAGTGTTGAGTTTAATAGGTACCTGTTTCTTGCACTTCCTGGGAGTATGAAGGTGCTTTAGCAGGTGTGTGTGTGTGTGTATATATATATACGGTAGGGGCACACCAGAGAGTGTGGGCCAGCCACCATAGAGGTGAGAACAGACACTAGAGTGGGAGTGGTCAGCCCATGAAGTGCATGGCTAGCAGCAAAGTATAGTATATAAAGAATGCAATGTATATAAAGAGGGCATAGTCTAGGCTCCACCCCTTAGATCGGGACAAAGTCTTGCCCCACCATAATCAGAACAGTTGGCAGGCTGTCCTGCTCTCTCCTACCTGTTCTTGCAGCGTTCACTACCTGCTGCTGCTGATGTCTTAAGCTCAGTTGCTGTCTGCACCCTGGAATGTTGGGGTCCTATTTTGAAAAAGGGTTATGTACATTAAATATGGAAAGCCTCCCGCTCTACCTTTCTCTCCCTCTCTCTATCCCTCTTTGTCTTTCCCCCATCCCTACATGATGTATTATTGAATACTAAATGGTACTATATTGTTATGCTGAACTATTGTTGAATCGTGTTCATGTATATATGTCTTTACGTAATATTTTTGAATATCCTTAATGCATTGTTCTATACAAAATAGATATGTTTGTAAAAGCTGTTCAATCTTTCAATAAAAAAGAGATTTACAAAAAAAAAATATGGAAAGCCTAGCAATGAGGGAACACTCTAGCTGCCTTCCCCAACCAGTCACAATGTTAAATCAGTAGATCTCACGTTTAAAGGGTGCGTGTGAGTGTGAAAAGCACCAGGCCACTCCCTTACAGCAAAAAACTTGCATTGTTGCGTACACCTTTGACAGAAGTGTACACTGCCTGCTCAAAGAAGTGTGACATATCTCCCGGAAGGCAGAACAGAAGTCCTGAGTTTCAGGGACAGTGCCCTAAAAGCACTACATACGTAGTGGAAGTTGTGTAGATGTTATAATGACACAGACAAATATGAAAAAATGTTTAAAGGAAAGACAAAAATTGAAAACACACACAAAACACATATACAAGCAGAAGGGCACCTTGTCTCAGAATAGTTACACTTAACCTGTGTGTCCGCATACTATTACTACCCTTAGTGAGAATATACAGTGCCACCCCCAACCTTGGCTCCATGGGAATTACCTTTGCTGCAGATCAGGGGTTGGCCACAATCTAGTCAAGCCCAGGTGTGCCAATTGTGCATTTAGATAGAGAGATTTTATATATATATATATATATATATATATATATATATATATATATATATATAATATATATATATAATTATTATTAATAATGGAACCAACAAATAAATGTTCACATTATGCCACACAGTAGTGCCCCAGTTCAATTCATGCCACATTGTTCAATTTATGCCACAAATCATATTATGCCTCCCCCAAATCATATTATGCCACACAGTAAAGTCCCCAAATCATATTATGCCACACATTAATGCCCCCAAATCATATTATGCCACACAGTAAAGCCCCCAAATCATATTATGCCATACAGTAGTGCCCCTGTTCAATTTATGCCACAAATCATATTATGCCACACAATAATATCTCCAAATCATATTATGCCACAAATTAGGCCCCCAAGCAATATTATGCCACAGAGTAGTGCCCCAAGCAATATTATGCCAAGAACAGGCTACCCCCCAGGTAAAAAAGTAACATTGTGAAGCTTGAAAAAAAAAGAATTACAATAAAATAAAGTAAATATGACTTACCTCTGCTTCATCTGCTCTATGTGGTCAGCTGGGCAGGGTCCTCGCAGCTCCTGCACGCTGCCAGCATCGCAACGTCATGATGTATGCAACATTTAAAGGTGCAGGTGACTTGCGCTTTGCAAATTTTGGACTTGGGTTGGCCCCACCTACATAGAAAAGGGCAGGGGCAGATTGGGAAATTAAAGTGGCCCTGGAAAAAAAGCCTGAAAGTGACATCATGTAGATGGGGCCAAATAAATGTTAGGTGGGGCCCAGTATGTGTGTGCGCCTACTGTATGTACCTGAGTATGTGTGTCCTTTTCTTGTTGCTTTCTTAACCTGTGGCTGCTGGTGTCTTTAGCTTAGTTACTGCTTGTCTGGATCCTGCAATGTTGGGAGTCCTATCTGGTAAAAAAAATGGGTACATGACTTTTCGAAAACTCCAACCAGCCCCAGCGTTAAATCGGTAGTATACACGTTTAATAATTAGGCCTCCCTCCAGCCCCAACATTAAAATAATAGTATTCACTTTTGATAAATAGATCTATTTCCCTCCAACCAGCCCCAACATTTCCCTACCTCCAAGCAGGACTAGCAATAAATAGCATTTAAGTTTAATAAATATAACCATTTTCCACCACCATCCCTGGCATTAAATAATCCACATTCACATTTAATAAATAGCTCTCCTGTCCAAACTTAACCTCATATTCAATTAATAGCCCCAAATCCAGGGCTGCCAAGAGGAATTCAGGGCCCGGGTACAACAAACTCATGGGGCCCCCCCATAGTTGAGTAAGCCCTAAAAATTTTTTGCGCCGCCGTTAGGCGGCGCAAAAAACACGACGCGGGTTTGGTCATACATTCAGGGGCGTGTCAATGCGCCATTGGGGCGTGGCTAGCCTAACGACGGTGCAAAAATTTTCGGGAATGTGGTCATACATTTGGGGCCGTGGCAATGCACCGTTGGGCGCATAGCTAGCACATCAAAATCACTAGCTCCTGAATTCACCACAGCGTCACATATGTCCAAGCACTCCTGACTTTTAAGACATCCAGCACCACAGTGTAGTATACAAAGAATGCAGTGTGTACACAAACAGTTCAGTCTTGGCCTGCGCCCACTGGGCTCACCAAACATTGGCATTGTCCCTACTAGAATCACAACATTTCACACACTATGCTGCTCTGTCCTACCTGTTCTTCTCACTTTCTCCACCCGAGGCTGCTGGTTTCTTTAGTTGTGGCTTGCCTGGATCTTGGAATGTAGAAGGACCTATTTGGGAAAAAAATGGCTACATTTAGAAAATTTCAGTCAGACGCAGCGTTAAATCAATAGCACCCACGATTAATAATTAGGCCTTCCTCCAGCCCCAACATTAAAATAATAGAATTCACATGTAATAAATAAACCTATTTCCCGTCATGCAAACAGCCTAGCAATACCTATTTCCCGCAACCATCACTGCCATTAAATAATTCATAGTCACATTTAATAAATAAACCTCATCCTCCCCAAACTCACCTCCACATTCAATAGGCCCCAAATCACCCCATCTTAAATTAATAATCCCCACTATTAAATTGCCTCACCATCACCCTACAAACAAAATAGCGCCCATTAATTAGCCACCACCTACCGCACACACACTACATTGCGACAAGCCCCATCACAACTACACTGCGCCCTCCATGCTGCTTTCCCCCCTTTTTATTCACTCTGTGCCTCTTTGCCCCTTTTTTTTATAACTCTGTGCCTCTCTGCCGCTGTTTTCCTCCTCTGTGCCCCTCTTTTCCTCCTCTGTGCCCCTCTTTTCCTCCTCTGTGCCCCTCTTTTCCTCCTCTGTGCCCCTCTTTTCCTCCTCTGTGGCTCTCTTTTCCTCCTCTGTGCCTCTCTTTTCCTCCTCTGTGCCTCTCTTTTCCTCCTCTGTGCCTCTCTTTTCCTCCTCTGTGCCCCCTTTTCCTCCTCTGTGCCTCTCTTTTCCTCCTCTGTGCCCCTCTTTTCCTCCTCTGTGCCCCTCTTTTCCTCCTCTGTGCCCCTCTTTTCCTCCTCTGTGCCTCTCTTTTCCTCCTCTGTGCCCCTCTTTTCCTCCTCTGTGCCTCTTTTCCTCCTCTGTGCCTCTCTTTTCCTCCCCTGTGCCTCTCTTTTCCTCCTCTGTGCCTCTCTTTTCCTCCTCTGTGCCTCTCTTTTCCTCCTCTGTGCCTCTCTTTTCCTCCTCTGTGCCTCTCTTTTCCTCCTCTGTCCCTCTCTTTTCCTCCTCTGTGCCTCTCAGTTTCTTTCCTTACCTTTTGTCAGCTTCTTTCTTTTCTTCTCTTCTCTTCTGTCTTCTCTTCTTTCTTCTTCTTTGGTCTTGTCAGGCTGCGGCGCTCCTCACTGACTGACTGCCGGGCGTGACTTGATGACGTCACGCCCGACAGTCAGTGTGAATGGAGAAGACAGGAGAGGAGGGACGCGGCGCCGCGGTCACGTGAGTATTGATTTTTTTTTTTTTATTATTATTTCTTATAGCTCCCCCCACCAACGCCCCCCCCCCCCTCCCCCTACCCCGCGGGAATTTTTTTTTTTAAAAAATAAAAATACGCAAAATACAAAAAAATAAAATAAAAAAAAAAAATGACAAAAAATAGCAGCAAGGGCCCGGCCCGGGCCCCCTGGCATGGCCGGGCCCGGGTAAAATGTACCCGCTCCCCCCCCCTCTCGGCGGCCCTGGATATAAGCAGTGTTTCATATTATTGCCTTTTACTGTTTCTATGTTTGATTGTATATCTGAGCAGTGCCTAATGACCTTTGTATTGGATCTGCTGATGTGTAACCACTGCTATGCGTGTGAATTGTTTTTCTAAAACTCAATAAAAATTTTCAGTTAAAAAAACCAAAACTGTCTTTTAGGCCCACAACACTGTGTTATGAAGTTATAATTTGGGTGTTGAAGGGGTTAAGTGCACAAATGTTTTTCGTGGACATTTACCAAACATATTTTTTGTATACTTTTAAATATGATTAACATTTATTGCAAGCATGATATAAGTGCCTAGATTATTAATACATTTTAATTAACAAATTTGTTGTTGCTAAATTGTGCTAGCTAATAGGAGCAAAGATAGACTGCTTTTTGTCATCTTATTAAATAAGCCTGTTAGACTGCATACTAAACTGCATACTAAACACATCAATCAAGTACTTACTGAACACTCCCTAACATTCCATTACTGTGCTTTCCCCCAGGCTACTGTCTCTAGACCGTCGGAGGTCTTCTAGTGGGCCCTGGCTAGCATCATGGGTTCTACATATGGTAGTTGGGCCCTCTGAGTAAGAGTAACTCCTGTGATTGCTGCAATCCATAGTACCTCAGCAAAACCTTGAAGAGTCTATTTTGTGTGACCTGTAGCTACATCTTCATAATCTCCCATTGTAATTAGGCCATGCTATTGTACAATACAATCTTAGTTACACTTGCACCACTGACATTGATGTCTTGTCTTTGCACACCACTAGCATTGCATCGGTTTTCACACTAGCCAGGAGCTTCAACAGCACGGTATTCTCCTGGGTTAGGCAATATTACCTGGCAAATAACATTTGTAAGTGAATAATTCCCCTCACATGACAAGTAAAATCCTGAGCAGAATTTGTAATGTTTATTAGCAGATTATAACTATACACAAACATTTGTAATTGTAATAATGGGGAGAATATGTTTAGGTTATACATATTTTAATATTACAGCATGGTAGCAAAACAAGAGAGAAAAAAAGTACTTTCTTGTACATGGGCACACAGAGTGGAAAAAACAATTGTCCTTTTGGTTAAAGTTTCCCACATTTTCACCAGGTTATTTGACTCAAGTCATAGATTATAAATCGTTGCCTGTAGTCTTTCCAAATGCAATTGCAATATGAAAAGGCACAAGAGACGTGTCAGTAATTATACTAGACATGTTTAAATTATTTAAAAGAAAACTACAGTCACATAAATTCATTTTGTATTACCACTAACTAGCAGAACAATGGAATCCTGATGCACGGTACCCCCTTAGTTTGATGTTTACTCACCCCTGCTTCTCTAGGTGTAAAAGCCAAAAGAAGTTTGAGAGCAATAGTTTATGTTGTCAAAAGCAAATCGGGCTTATCGCCTGTAAACCACATAAAAATAGTATGAATGGTTTCTTATGGAATCGTTCCCACGATTGAATTCTTGAACTTTAATGCTGTGTATAAAGTTTAAATATTTAGAGTTTAGAATGACTTATTTCTCATGCATTAATGTGCACTACCACTACAAGATTTTATTAGCAAAAGTGCATGGTAAAAGATAGAAATGCATCAATTTAACACATCTAAGGCATGCATTCATTTTTTAGGTGTTTTGCACATTTTACATGCGGGAACAAGTCCTTTGTGGTAAAGAGAAGCTGATAAGTAGTAAACTAGAGCAGAGCAGTGAATAATAATGTTTGCAAATCATAATATCAACTGGAGGATATGTATAAAAAAAGAGTTGATATTTCTTCTAAACCTATTGTTGTAATATATACCATTACTGATTGCATTCAAAACAAATAGCATCTTTGACTTGTTTTTAGCACAATTTGATCCTTAGCTCCTGATTCTGATCCAGGCATTACATACATAGAATGCAGCATGAAGAGGCTCAGTGAAAGTGGTAGTGAATGTGTGTAAGTGTCTGATTGGGTCACATAGCTCATAAAATGACAGCTGCCCAGCCTCATAATCTAGATATATTCTGAATCTCTGACATGAAATATTGTGAGTTGCTTGGATTTCCTTACTGTCATGTACCAGTAAATACTTATTACTATTATAGGGCCTCCACAAAGACCAGGACTTATTATTATAACCTATGTCTGCAACATCCCCTTTCCTAGGTATACTTGGATAGCACATACCTAAACTACATACCCCTAATTTATTAGTTTCCACATCCCAGAAATGTTGTCCTGAGGAAAAATGTTTGGTGCTTAAGACCTGATAGCGTTGGAATCTCCTTGATGTTTCTGGTAGTATCTGTTTTATTTGTGACCAAGATGCAGTTTTTAAGTCAGCGGATATCTCTGTGTTGATGCCAGCTGTGTTTACATCCAGTAATAAGTCTTCCTCGTTATGACCAGAGATCATCTTCTTTGCTCCAGTCATTATATCACAAAAACCTTTGTTCAAGGTCTCTAAAATCAGATCTTTATCTAGATCATCTACAATAAGGAACTTTTTACTCTCTTTCTCTATGTTTCCCTCTTTCACATCACAAAAGTCTTCTCTGTTTGTTTCCTGTTCTTCTAAGAAAGTTAATGGATCAGTAGTGTCACACAGCGTCTCAATGTGACATATTTTAGAACACAGTTCATTCTTCTTTATTTCCAGCTGTTGGATTAGATCAGAAATGAGTGAAACCCTCTCCTCCTGCCTGGAGATCATACTCAGGACTATCTTCTCTAGATCTTCCAGCTGTCTCCTGATGTTTCTAAACAGGGCAGTGACTCTCTCTACTTCATCAGCTGTTTTCTCTTGTGCTCTGCTTTGGTGTTCCTGCAGAGTCTGGAGACTTCTTTCTGTTTGCTTTTCTTTTGAGATAAGTTTCTTCAAAATATTTTTCAGTTTCTTCTTCTTCTTCTCAGTGGCCTCAATCAGTGGCTCCACTTGGTGTCCTTTGTGCTCTCCGGCTAGACAACATGTGAGACAAATACAAATAGAGTCTTTCATGCAGTAATACTGCAGGGCCTTCTTATGGACGGAACATTTTTTGCTGTGCAGGGCAGTACTGGATTCAGTTAAGACATGTTCTTCTGATTTGCTGTGTACTTTCAGATGATTATCACACAGATAAGCTTCACACATCAGACAATATTTAACAGCAGGTACAGTAGAGTGAATGCAGTAAGTACAGCAAACTCGAGTCTCTTCATACTCTGAATGAGTAGACAGGTATCGCTTTGCTATATTACACAGAGTTACATTTCTGTGCAGTGCAGGACGCTCCTGAAACTCTGCTCTGCAGTCAGGACAGGTATAAGCTCCAGATCCTTCATGTGTATCCAGCACACTCACAATACACACCTGGCAGAAGTTATGTCCACAGCTCAATGTTACGGGCTCTGTATAGACATTCAAACAGATAGAGCAGTTCAGCTCGTCTCCCAGATCAGCAGAATCCATGGCTGAAGGTAGATGAAAAGAAACGAAACTGAAACTCACATGTTCTGAGAAGTACAGAAAGGGTGTGTTTTATTGCAGTCCCCACTCTGGATGAGTAACACAGCCTCCAATCCAGCTGCCAGCTACAAAACTCTTAGCTTAACTCTTTGTGCCTTAACTTTTCCACTGTTAACATACTGAAGTCTGAAGTGCGCATTATATTGACAATAAGGGACAATGATGAAGGAACAAACCACAATGCTGCCACTCGGCCTCTGAGACCACGCTGGTGTTACTTTCACGCATAGCAGTAGATCTACTGAAAAGCATGTTTGGTGGCGGTTTTAAACTGCACAAAGCTGGTGGTTTAGTGCTCCAAATTGACGCATTTACTATAGAGCAATTTGAGGCTGTGATTTTAAATGGCCGTCGATGTTTGGTGGATTGAATTTTGTCGGCTTAGACCCTAAAAACTATGACACCTGGTCGTTTAGGATTGGGGTGACAACAGCTGTGGCTTTAGACAGGTCTCAGAGCAGCAGTGAACAGGTAATACCTCCCTAATGTCTCACATATCAGGATAAAGCTGGACGGTTAAGCTGGGTACACACTGAAGAATTGTTCAGACCGACGTGCTATCTCAAAGGATAATACCTACGACTGAAGGTCCGATCAGTCTGGCGATTCATCCATACACACTGACATTTATTTACCTTCAGATCTGTGCTCTTCATCTGGTCCTTTGTCTGGTCCTCTAGTCCGGAGAATAACAGCACAATATTCATTCATTCACTACTGTCACATTGTCCCACTGATTAAAACCGCCTTGTTATAGCTATCCACATGTCCTAACGAATTTTGTTAGCTTCTGTGACTCTGAAACGAAATATTCTGTCTCAGAACGAACAAATTAACTATTCCTTCTACAGCACTCTCTACATGCGTGTCTACGTGACTTGTCTATTGTCATCAATGCTGTGCAGTCTACTGTATACATACTACAAACATGCTGGGCTCAATTATCGGCGGTCATTGGAACTGCCGGTCACGTGACTGACAGCTCCGAGACATCAGAGACTATGGGAGGCACCTGAAGGTCCTTTTACCGAAACTAGGAAGTGCAAATTGGTTCAGTGGGGACTCCTCTCCCTTATCCTCACACCAGGGGTCGTCATCTTCATTCAGGTAATAGCCCTTGCACTGTATAAGCTGCACCCTTTTTTTAGACCCAAAATTTGGGGGAAAAAGGTGCGTCTTATACATGGAGAAATACGGTATAGCCTGGTCCCTAAGCACCGCCACTATAGCATAACCTGTAAGTACCACAGCACACTTTGTGGCCTGGTGACGGCATCACAGAGTGACCACTCACAATCATTCTTTTCTGATCCTTCTCCCAGCTAATAAGTACTAATTACCCTATGTAGGGGCGTCAACTTATTGTCTTTAGCAACTTAACCTGCACGGATACAACTGATCAAATATGGCGGCCAGGACGAAACTGACCTCCAAACTTTTTTGACAGAAATAACAAACAATCTTAGTCACAAACCGCCACAGTGGCCCAATTAAAGATAGACCGCTCACCAAGTTTGGATACAATGGGAGAGGATGAAATTCCTTCCACCATGAGACATTTAATCAACTCTCTGATTTAAGACATCAAGACAAGGTTTCACACAGAACTCCATCAAGCTTTCTTGATTTCTGACTTTCGAAAAGATATCAGTGAGCTAGGTGACCGCACTGATGAACTGGAGACCAAAACAGATTAAATTTGCAGATCTCTAGCTACCCTCAGATGTACCATCTCTGACAGAGAAATGTGAAGATATCGAAAATAGGGCACAAAGGAACAACATTAGTCTCAAAAATATCCCTGAGACTGTGGATGCATCAGCCCTAAACAGCTTCCTGCTTGGCTTTTTTAATATTATTCTAATGGATACTACGGATACAGATCTCCTACTGGACAGAGCACATAGATCTCTCCGGCACCGATCGGCTCCAGGCCAGCAACCTAGCAACCTAGAGATGTCATCCATCGTATGCATTATTACTATATAAAGGAGAAAATCATGCAGGCTACAAGTAATCACAATTCCATCTTGTACCTCGGCAAGGACATTTAATTGTTTGCTGACCTGGCCCCTCTCACCATTCAAAAGCATTGGGAGTTAAAAGATACTGCGCCAGCATGGATACCGCTATCAGTGGTGTATTCCCTTTTGACTCCAGGTCTTCACAGAAACCTGACCCCTTCTTTGCCAAGACTCCAGCTGACTGTGTCCTAATACTTAAATTAGGACTTCCACCTGGCCCTGCAGCTTCTCCGGCCCCATCAGTGGCACCACGAACATCACGGGGCCCGCCGCTTGCCGAATGGGAAAAGGCCTGAGCCGATTAAGGAAGTAACTCACAATTACTCCCGAATCTTTGTCCTGACCGTCCCACCGGACGAGGCTGTTTTCTTATACTTCTCCCTAATGTACGGTTACACCTATAGGAGATTGAATTGATAATTCCCTCATGCCGATATGATGAGTGCTTTTGGATGACACAGAACATTGACTTGAAATTCAGAGTCTCTCTCTCCCTGGTGGTCCCTGCCATTGTTTCTCCTTTTCCCCATTGTCTTTTTCTACCTACTCTCTTTTTATACAGGCACGACGACTGCACTTCCAAGATCACATCATAAAGTGATCAACTGTGACTTGTACTGCTGATAGGAGGAGACATCTCACCCCACCCACTGTATTCATCATCCGCTACCACTGAGGAACATCGCCTTTCCAAATATCACGGTTATTATTATTATTATTTTTTATTGATAGGGCGCCACTAGATATCCGTAGCGCCGTACAGGGACAGATAGAAACACAATACAGGGTGAGACGGCACGGTACAGTTAACAAAAAGCACAGTAACTCCGAAGCTCAATGTACAGCTAGATGAGAGGTGAGAGCCCTAAGCGGGGTAGAGAGAGGGGTAGAAGGGCAGGAGGACCTCGTGGAAGAGACAAGGAGCTGAAGAGCAGAGTTAAGGTGGTGGAGAACAGAAGGAGAGGAGGCCCTGCTCGAAGGAGCGTACAATCTATGGGGAGGGTAGGACGGACAGTGACGCAATGGTAGGAGGAGGGAATGGGGAGAACAGAGGCAGAGACGGAGGGGGGGAAGAGGAAAATGAAAAGGAGGGAGGTAAGAGGGGGACAGGAGGGAGGGCAGGAGTGGGAGGGTGGTAGGGGGAGACTAAGAGGAGGTCAATTAGGTGGGGGACTGGAGGGCTTTAAGGAAGAGGTGGGTTTTTAAGGCCCGTTTGAAGCTAGACAGGTTGGGGGAAGTTCTGATGGAGCGGGGGAGCTGGTTCCAGTGGAGCGGGCAGCGCGGGAGAAGTCTTGGATGCGAGCATGGGAGGAGGTAACCAGGGCTGAAGAGAGGCGGCGGCTGATGATAGAGCTCTCTCCTATGTTAATGTTGTATCCACAGTTTCAATTTATATCTGTTGACGCCCCCCCATCCAAACCTACTACTCTAACTTGACTCTTGCTAAACCACCCCCCATTACTCTCCTTCGGTGCTGCAACCTGTCGTAGCAGCCTCCGTTCTCTCCGATGTCCAGCAACCATAGGTTGCACATACTATGACCGGACTTCTCCTCTCCCTAGTTGGTTGCCGACAGTGTACACTTACCTTTCCCCCCTACCACACAACTCTTACCCTCCTTAACCCTCATCACATGATTCTTGACTACTACTATGCCTATTGACCAACAGGCATTCTTGGGCCTAGAGGCATTCTCCTAGAGGCATTCTTGGGCCCCTAATTCCGAGCAGCCCTTTGGTAGCACGATTCAAGTTCCCCTCTAAAAAATGCCTATCCAAATACTAACTGTTAGTGTTAAAGGGTTGACTATGCCCAAGAAACGCTCCGTACTGTTGGCTGCATTAAAGAAATCACATGCGGACATAGTCTTCCTTGAAGAAACCCACTTCACTCCGCCACATACGACATTCCAGGGCAAACTTCTTTCTCAAACTTTTTTTTGCCTCAGCCGCCTCTAACCATAGGGAGGTGGCCATCCTTGTACGCCCATCTATACCACTGGTGATGTGCCACTCGATTGCAGACCCAGACAGCCACTTCCTCATCTTAGTGGGCACCTTAGGCCAACTCCCAATCACCCTAGTTTGTTGCTATGCTCCTAACAGTGGTCAGATCCCCTTTTTCCAGAAGCTACTTAGTCTTGTCAGCAAACATCCTGAGGGCCACTTGCTCATGGGGGGGGGCAACATTAACATGATCATAGACCCCATCATGGATAAATCTCCATCGCCCACATCTCCTTCTATGCCCCAAACACACCCAACCCAGCTGACCAAACAATTTGCTTTCCTATTCAAAGAATACTCTCTTTTAGACACTTGGCTGGTGGTCAACGGTACTGACAGAGGATTCACATTCTACTCACATCTCCACGGTGTGTACACCCGAATCAACTATTTCTTAGTGGATTCTCTACTTGCACTAAACTTCACGGAGCCGAGGTGCGGCCGTTCTCCTGGACTGATCACATGGGAGTATTGCTCCAACTAGATATAGCTAATCTTTCTAAACGATGTCCGACATGGAGGTTAGATGACACTCTTCTACTTAGCCCCACTACCCGTCTAGAGCTAGCAGAGGCACTCACAGACTTCTTTGCCCTAAATGAGACACCCAATTTAACTCCATCTACTGTTTGGGAGGCACACAAGGCCACTATCCATGGACAGATAAATAGTATAGCTGCTGACTGACAAAGGGAAGAATGAAAACAGAGAGCTTCATTAGAAACTCTGCTCCACTCACTGCTCACTAGATCTATCACACCTGCGAGAGCTGGCGATAGTGAGGGGCCAACTCAACGCGGTCTTATCTAAAATAAAAGCCCACACCCATAAATGGACTCAACAACTTTTTGATAAGGCTGACTTCCTCCTGGCTCAGAGGCTGTGACAGAGGCGCACACATAATGCAATTTCCTATTATTGTTATAAACTCACAGGTTAAATAACATATAACCCAAGTTTGATCCTTAAAGAATTCCAAAACTATTACTCTTCGCTTTATGACTTAAACGCCTCAGACCCTCCGCCCCCTGACCTGCAGGGGAGGATAGGCACTTATTTGTGCTCCTGCCCCCTCCCACAACTCTCTGAATCTGCTGTCGAATTTCTCACCTCAGATAAAACGGAGGAAGAAACCACCGCAGCTCTATGATCCATGAAGGTTGCCTCTGCTCCGGGCCCGGACGGCTTTCAAGTTAAGTACTACAAAACGTTCGCTGGCATCCTTAGTCCTAAGCTTACCCTCTGGTTCAACTAAATTTTTGATGGAGCCCCCTTTGACCCAGTCACAACTTGAGCCCGGATCATGGTCATACCAAAAGAGGGCAAAGACCCCTCTCTTAGTAGTAGCTCCCGCCCCGTCTCACTGTTGAAAGTCGATTTGAAGATATATGCTAAAGTCCTCCCAAACTGAGTCAACACTGTACTCCCGAAACTAGTACACCACGACCAAGTCGGATTTGTCCCAGGAAGACAGGTCACGGACAACGCAAGGAAGACTACAGATCTTATACACATATAAACGAGCACAAACATCCCTCCCTCCTATTGTCCTTGGAAGGCATGTGACCACGTTGGCTGACCCTTCATGATGAAAACTCTTGGAACTTACGGCTTTCAGGACCATTTGTTCACTGGGGTCTCGGCCCTATATTACAACCCCACCGCTTCAGTCCAGGTGAACTGCTGCTCCTCCCCCTTCTTTCCAATCCGAAACGGAACCGACAGTGTTGCCCTCTATCCCCACTCCTCTTTGCGCTAATCATAGAACCCCTAGCTACAAAAATAAGTCTAAACCCTGATATCACTGGTATACAATTACTCTCAAACACCCATAAGATTACACTTTATGCAGATGATTTTCCTCTCACAATAACTAACCCCCTAACATTGCTCCCTAATTTATTTCAGGATCTCGAAACCTTCTCCACTCTCTCAAATTTCAAAATTAACATGAGTAAAACTGACATCCTAGATTTTCATATCCTCCCCCCTCAAACTGAAACAGTTCTTGGAACTGAATTTCCCCTTTCACTGGATCACCGATCACTTCAGATATCTGGGCATTCACCAGAAATTTGGAACACCTATATGAGGCTAACTATCCCCAGTTCATAACTTGTATTAAAAAAGACTTGATATCGTGGGACAAACTCATGGTATCAAGGGTGGGTCGGATCACATCAGTGAAGATGAATTTACTACTCTGACTACCGTACCTCTTCCATGCTCTCCCCATCAGCACCCCCCCTTCAGCTCTCAAAATGTTGCAGACCTCTCTAATGCACTTTATCTGGTCAAACAAACGGCCCAGGGTCTTCGCCCGCATTCTCCAAAGCACCTCCATGACAGGTGGCCTCGGCATTCCCAATCTCCGCAATTACTACTATGCAGCCCATCTAGCCTAATGTGTACAGTGGCATTGTCCACCTGGAACCAGAATCTGGGTTGATATAGAGAGATATAGTTGATATAGAGTCAGATCTACTGGAGGGATCGACGATCTGCTCCACTTTTTGGCTTCCTACCACACAGCACCCAACCCTTGCACAATCTCACCCAGTGGTGGCCTTCTCCCTTTCAATCTGGTCCCAATGTAACAGAATGGTCTCTCTCTCCTACCCCCCCATTTTAATACACCTCTGGTCCAACCCTGACTTTAAACCTGGCCTATCCCGACCTATGTTTAGCAAATGGGCAGGTAAGAGCAAACTATTACTCCTATCTCATATCACTAGGACTGCATTATTTTCACAGTTCTCTGATCTGGCAAAGCACTGTGACTTCACCATGGGGCAATTCCACCAATATCTGCAGGTCAGGCATTTCCATCAAACGGTCAAAACCCAGCTGTCGGCTAGAGCGCCCACTGTGTTCGAGAACCTCTGTCTCTCTGGACTATCAACAAAAGGTCTTATCTCTGTACTATATAATGCTATACTTCCTCTCACTACGAAGGTTAAGGATGGTTTCCATACACAGTGGGAAGCTGATCTGGGAGAATCTTTAGACCACGAAGACTGGTCAGATATATATGAATTAATGAAAATGCCAATAAATTACTCCATAGATGGTACTATGTCCCCTCCAGGCTTCACACTATATACCCGCAGACGAGCACTACTTGTTGGAGAACATGTGGCCATATTGGAACCTTTATGCACATATGGTGGGACTGTCCCAAACTACGCCTGTTCTGGGCACCTGTCCTTTCTCTAGCCTCAACAATTCTCGAGGTCCCTTTACCATCCAAACCTAAACACGTACTTTTGCCCTTACCTATCCCAAATCTCCCTTCCTATGCCCATGAACTTTTCAGACATTACTAATGCAGCAACCTGTCAAATAGCTGCTTCCTGGAAGAATCCTACTCCTCCAGCGCTTCAAATGGTCTGTGGTCGGCACACCTAACAGATGGAAAATATTACCAGCATTCTGAGGGGCTCCTCTGTATCTTTCTAGAAAACCTGGTCCCATGGGCTTCCTATCACAATAAACCTTTACTCAGATTCTAATCAATACCGGATTTATAGCTGGACTCCCAATTAGACCACTCCTGCATTTTTATTGCGTGAACTTCTTTTTCCCACACTCCCTTTACAACCCTGAACTGTACCTCTATCATCTCTGCTTCCTATACCTTCTTAACCCACCTGTTTGAAATGTTAAAACTATAACATCACTGTAGTGCAAGACTGGCATATAGCTGACTTCATAATGCAAAAGTATTGTTGAGCAGTGTCATGTATCCAAAATGTGTTTATGTAATGTTACTACAGAACCTCCCTTGAATTATTGTAATGTCTCTCTTTGCACTTGATGTTATTAATAGAAAGTATTTAAAAAAAAAAAAAAAACAACAACCCCAAAACTGTTAGCATAGCTAATAAGTCTGTTCTACTCAGCCAGAGAAAAAAAAAAAAGAGTTGAATATTTTGTGCTTACCATTCACCCTTGTGCCCCTACCTGATGTATGAAGACTCTATGGGGGGAATTCAATTAGCCACGAGGTGCTGGATGCACACATTGCCAGCTAATACAGTACAGTATCTCTGCTCATTTTTCCTCGCATCTCTACGGGACGCAATGGAAAATGGGCTGAGATTTTAGTAAAATCTGCAGACTGTTCCGGAGGCACTTCTGGGTATATTTAAGAAACTGTGGGTTTGAAAAAGTGGAGATGTTGCCTATAGCAACCAATCAGATTCTAGTTATCATTTATTTAGTACATTCTACAAAATGAATCTGATTGGCTGTTATAGGAAATATCTCCACTTTTTCCAACTCGCAGTTTAGTAAATATACCCCTTTGCGTCACCTGGCGGACAGTTGATTTCCCCCCAATGTCTTGATAGTCACCTCAGAATACACAGGCAGCAGAACATGTCTAAATTGAATTTACCATTTCCTCTGTGATCAGAAAATATGTCATGCTGTATGACTGCAGAACACAAGGGACATCATGTCAAAAAGCTATGCGAGACAACACAAGAAGTCTTAAATGAATCCATAATTTCCTAGAAACAGTAAGGTGACAATATATTTTGAGGCTTGGATTTGGATGTGATTTAGATTTGAATATAAATGAGGTCATTGCACGTACACACAAAAACTAAACAAAACAGGTTTTTGTGGCCTGCAGTTGGACTTACGTCCCACTCTAACTCAGACCTTCAGGGGTATATTTACTAAACTGCTTGATAAAGTGGAGATATTTCCTATAGCAACCAATCAGATTCTAGCTGTCATTTTGTAGAACGTACTAAAGAAATGAGAACTAGAATCTGATTGGTTGCTATAGGCAACATCTCCACTTTTTCAAACCTGTAGTTTAGTAAATATACCCCTCAGTCTTTAATCTCATCCAGTTGCTAGAGATAAAGAGCGATAAGCTGTCCAGGAATATTGGAGGAAAAGAATGATAATCTCCATATAAAAGTTTTGGGGGGCACATATGAATTTTTGTGATGACAATAACTTTGTCATGGAAAATAACCACTAAGACATTTGGAGTGTTGAATGATAAGATGTTTCTTTTATTATAAGCTAAATATAAACTTCTCAGTCCAATGAAAATGGGTTTTATATTCATTCAAAAGCTTATTTGATAAGTGTAATACATTCTACAACCATAACCTATGTTGTAAAGAATTAAAGCACATAAAATAATGATCTTATGTAAATAGCGTTATTAGGTGCAGCAATTCGATTGGCCAATTCTGTGTGCCCGGAGAAACCAAGGGCCACAAGGAGAACTGGATCCCCATTTGTTGTAATATGTACATGTTTGAAAAAAAGGGCCCACAAGAGCCACCTGTCTCTTTTTGACCATGTGGGTAGAAAAGGGCAGGTTCTCCGAAAGGTTGCCACAGTTGGCTCGCAATCTCTGTTCCAGTTCATCACAAAGGTGTTTGATTGGGTTAAGCTTAGGGCTCTGTGCGGGACAGTCAAGTTCTTCTACACCGAACTCATCAAACCAAAGAGTAGTCCTTGCTTTGTGCACTGGGGCACAGTCATGTTGGAATAGAAAAGGGCCTGCCACAAAGTTGGAAGCATAGCATTGTCCAAAATGACTTGGTATGCTGAAGCATTTAGATTACTCCTTCACTTCATAAGGGGCCTAGCCCAAACCCTGAAAAACAGCCCAATACCATTATCCCTCCTCCACCAAACTTCACAGTTGGCATAATGCAGTCAAGCAGGTAACGTTTTCTCTGCATCCGCCAAACCCAGACTCGCCCTCCTGACTGCCAAACAGAGAAGCGTGATTTGTCACTCCACATAAAACGTTTCCACTGCTCCACAGTCCAGTGTCGGTGTTCTTCCCACCCCTCCATCCGACACTTGGCATTGGTGATGTGAGGCTTGCATGCAACTGCTTGGCCATGGAAACCCATTCCATTAAGCTCCTGCCACTTACATTAATGCCAGTGAAAATTCGGAACTCTTCAGCTATGGAATCAGCAGAGCGTTGGCGAATTTTACACACCATGTATTTTAACAGTCGTTGACCCTGCTCTGTGATTTTACATTCTCTTACACATCATGGCTGAGTTGCTGTTGTTCCTAAATGCTTCCACTTTCTAATAATATTACTTACAGTTGACAGTGGAATATTCAGCAGGGATGAAATTTCACGAACCGTCTTATTACAAAGGGGGCATCCTATCACAGTACCACGCTTGAAGTCACTGAGTTCTTCAGAACGACCCATTTTATATCACAAATGTTGCAAATGGAGACTGCATGGCTAGGTGCTTGATTTTATACACCTCTGGCAACAGGTCTGATTGAGACACCTCAATTCAATAATTAACAGGTATGGCCAAATAGTTTGTCCATATAGTGTATTGTTTGTATGTGATATTTTGAAACTAAATAGATAGACAGCATTTCTGCTAACCAATGACGTACTTATATGTCTCTAGATTCTTGATGTTTTTCTTCTTCACAGAGGCTTTATCCAGTAGCTCTACCGAATTCTTTACTGTTTTTTCAAAAGAAAGACAGGGAACACAGATTTGGGATTCATCTTTGGATATTCTAGGCACTTTTTATGGATAGAGCATTTGCTATTATTTAGGGACGTGAAGTGTTCAGTGAAGACATGTTCTGCTGATTTACTGTGTGTACCATAATAAGCTGATTACCACACACATAAGCCTCACACTTCAGACAGGATTTAACAGCAGGTGCAGGAGTGTAAATACAGTAAGTACAGAAAATCCCAGTCACCTCTGGCTGACTAGAAAGGAAACTGCTATATTAAACAGTCTCAGGTTTCTTATATGTTCAGGTCTTCTGCTAAACCTCTGCAGGAATATTGCCCATCCTCCTGATGGTTCCATGTTGGACAGATCCAGGGCTGCCAAGAGGAATTCAGGGCCCCGGTACAACAACTTCATGGGGCCCCCCTTATAGTTGAGCATGGCAAAAGTGAGAGAATTCACACGGTTGGGGCGTGGCTAGCAGGTGAAAAACGCTAGGCCACCCTCCTACAGAAAAAAAATCTGCATTGTTGTGTTCACCTTTGGCACAAGGGTGCAGTGCCCTCTCCAAAAATCGGGATTGTCCCACTAGAATCACAACATTTCACAGACTGTTCTGCTTCCTCCTAGCTGTTCTTGTAACTTTCACCTCCTGTGGCTGCTGGTTTCTTTAGTTGCGGATTGCCTGGATTCAGGAATGTTGGGGGCCCTATTTGGATAAAATAACGGGTACATTTAGAAAATTCCAACCAGCCCTGGTGTTAAATCAATAGCACTAACGAGTAATAATTAGGCCTTCCTCCAGACCCTACATTAAAATAATAGTATTCCCATTTAATAAATAAACCTATTTCCCTTCCTGCAAACAGTCCCAGCAATAAATTAATAGTATTTACATATCATAAATAAACCTATTTCCCTCAACCATGACTGCCATTAAACAATTCATAGTCACATTTAATAAAGAGACATCATTCTCCCCAAACTCACCCCCACATTCAATAGCACCCAAACCACCCCATCTTAAATTAATAGTCCCCGCTATTAAATTGCCCCACCATCACCCTAAAAACAAAATAGCACCCATTAATTAGCCACCACCTACCTCACACACACTACATTGCCACAAGCCCCCTGTGCCCTCACACACACATTACTGTGACCCTTTATCATCAACACGCTGTGCCTCCTTATGATCACACTATGCCCGTTCAACATCATACTGTGGCCCTTCATTACAACCACGCTGTGCCCCCTAATGATCACATTGCGCCCTCCATGCTGCTCTCCCTTTCACTTGGCCCCCCTGCATCACATTGTGCCATGCTGCTCCTCCCCTCCTTCATCACTGTGTCATGCTGCTCCCCCCTCTCCTTCATTACTGTGCCATGCTGCTCCCCCCTCTCCTTCATCACTGTGCCATGCTGCTACCCCCTCTCCTTTATCACTGTGTCATGCTGCTCCCCCCTCTCCTTCATCACTGTGCCATGCTGCTCCCCCTCTCCTTCATTACTGTGCCATGCTGCTCACCATCCCCCCCTACCCCCTCATCACTCAGTGCCTTTCTCTCCCCCCTCCCCTTCTTCATCACTCGGTGCCTTTGTTTTCCTCCCTTTGCCTCCGTACCTTTACTTTTCAAGTCATTTGCAGTCAATTTTGACCACCTCACAGGCCACAATATTATTTTCATAAACTTTCAAACAAAGATTGCAGCAACCAAGCAGTTCAGTGGCTGAACTGTTTGGTTTGTTTGGGCCCCAACAAAACAAGCTAACAATGGGCTTAAGGCACCTAAACAAACAGTGCTGTTAATGAACTCTACTGTGGCAAGTCATGCACCAGTGGAAACAGTTCTTACCAGCGATAAGAAGAAAGCCATTGTCATGCCTGGGCATGAAACCAAAAAATCCACCTCTTATGTGTGGAATTATTTTTACACAAATCCTGACAACAGTTGTCTAGCCATTTGTAGCATTGTAAAGCCATAGTTAGTAGAGGTAGGGACCTTAACCATCTAGGAACCTCATCCATGTTATTGCCAGTTGAAGCAAGTTCATGGAAAGTTTTTGTGAGAATCAGAAACTTATGCTAAAAAATAACAACAAGCAGTCCAGCATCAGCTACCTCCCTTATCTCAGCTAGCTCCAAGCACCTGCAATCTACACCCCCAACACCTTCATCGTCAATATACTCACAAGTTTATAAGGCAAGTTGACTCCTTCCCTATTCAGGACTCCTCAGAAGAATCCTTGAGCGTTAGGCCCACTGCTGCTGCACCTGCTGCTGGGGGTGGATCTTCAACCAAGAAGCAGACCAAGAAGAAGACTACTAGTAGTTTACAACAATTGAGTGTTAAACAATCCTTTGCAAGAGGAAGCAAGTATGGCAACTGTCAATCAGTTGCACAGCGGATCACAGGCGCCATGGTGATTATACTAGTATTAGATCTGCCTCCAATATCCACCAGTAATGCAGCAGGAATAAGACAGTTAATTGAGGTCCTGTGTCCCCGTTACCAAATTCCATCTCAACACCATTTTACTAGACAAGTAATTCCTCACCTGTACCAGGAGGTTACAAAAAAGAAAATTATTGGGCTACAAAATGCCATTCTACCCACTGTACACTTAACCACAGATATGGGGACAAGCGTAACTGGGAAAACTAAAGATTATATGACTGTGACAGCCCACTGGGTTGGTAAATAGCCTTCAGCAGCAGGAACCACAGCAGCATCTAACAAGCAACGCCAGATCTTTCAGAGCCAGGCTACTCTGTGTATGATCTGCTTCACTAAGAGACATATTATTATTATTATTATTATCGTAGATTTGTAAGGCGCCACAGTGCTCCACAGCGCCATACAGTAGGGAAGACAAGGATATACATAAAACAGAACATACGTAAAACAAGAACAGACAAGGCAGACAAAATGAATGGAGACATGAAAACAAAGGGTATGGAGGACCCTGCTCCTTAGAGAGCTTACATTCTAAAGAGAAGAGGGCACAGCTGAAACAAGAGGAGTGAGTATGGCTCAGAGTGGAGATTGGGATAGTTGCGAGGGTGCATTAGTGTTAATAGTGTTATTGAGGATAAGGTCACCTCTAAAAAATAGATGGGTTATCAAAGAGCATCTAAAGATTCGAAGAATGTGGGAAAGTCTGATTGAGCGTGGTAGGGAATTCCATAAGTGGGGAGCAGCACGAGAGAAGTCTTGTAGGTGGGAGTGAGAGGTGGTTATCAGAGACGAGACAAGGCGCAGGTCAGAGGTAATACCGCTGACAACCTTTTTGAAAAACTAAGAGATGTCATTGCAACATGGCTTATTCTGCTTGGACTCTCCTGAGGATAAGTGATTTCTGATAATGCCACCAATATTCATAGAGCATTACAGCGGGGGGAATTCCATCACATTCCCTGTTTTGCTTACACAATCAACTTGGTAGTCCAGAACTTTTTAAAAAAATGACAATGACATGCAGGAGATGCTGTCTGTGTCCCGAAATATTTAGGGTCATTTTCGACATTCTGCAACAGTATGTAGGAAAATGCAGCAGAAGAATTGAATTTAGGGGGAATGTACTTTAGTCCAGCGCAGTGGAGAATACTTTCCGTGTTGTGCAAAGTGCTGAAACCACTCGAAGTAGTCACCTGTGAAGAGAGTGCAGACACTGTTAGCTTGAGTCAAACGATTACCCTTATTAGACATTTTGAAAAGCAGCAAGAGAAATTGAAGGAGGAAATGAAACAAAGCAATTCCGCTAATTATGTTGGACTTGTAGAATAAGTACTTTATTTGCTTCGCCAGGATCCAAGAGTTATCAACATCTTGAATTTGGATCATTACATTTTGACAATTGTGCTTGATCCTAGGTTTAAGAGCTATGTCTTTTCTTTTATTCCAACTGACCCAGATCTCTAGAGATGCAATGAGCTCCTGGTCAGCAAGCTGACAGCTCAAGTGGTACGTGACACAATGACGTCTCCTCCTTCAGTTTCTCTGGAAATTGCTGCTAGGAAAAAACTTAGCTTTCCCAAGATACCCAGTGGTGATGCAGATGAGTCTGCACAACATTTTGACATTTGGTCTGGTGTAAAGGAATTGCTCAAAAATTGTGACAGCTCTGCCGTAAAATTAACTACAAATTCCATGAGGAAGGCCATTACCGGCAATTACATCAAAGTACACAGACTTCTGTGATGGTGGATTCCAGCGGGGATTAATTAGTATTGTTTGAGGATGATGTACACACTGATGAGGGTGAATATGATGACAGTGTAGATTGCAGGTCCTGAGATCTAGCTGAGAGAAGGGAGCTAGCTGATGGTGGTATGCTTGGTAATATTTTGGGTAGAATGGCATGTTGGCAATTTTAAGTTTTTCTACAGTAAACTTTCACCTTTATTAGAAAGGTGTTTTTCTTTAAAAAGGAACAAGCTTTTTAATTACTTTTTTGTTTCCCTGCCCTAAAACCACTATGCACTAGACTTTAGCATGACTGGAGAGTGACAAGAACAATGGCGCTGAAGACTGGAGAGAGACAAGTACAGTGCCACCGCTCCTGTTTCTGTTAGAGCTATGGCACAGGCGACTTTTAAGAACACTGCCAGCCCTATTATTTGAATTTCTGTTTCAGCACTAAACACTGCCACCTCTCCTATTTCTGGATGAGCTATGGCACAGTACAATATAACTGCAGATTTTTGAAGAACACTGCAATGAAGCAATGGAGCTCTCCTGTTTGTGTGTTAGCTATATAACACAGTACAATGTGACTGCAAATTAAGAACAAGACTGCCAGCCCTATTATTTCTATTTCAGCAATGACAATTAGCAATGGAGCTGTCCTGTTGGTGTGTTAGCTAGTTAACACAGTACAATGTGACTGCAGATTTAGAACAAGACTGCCAGCCCTATTATTTCTATTTCAGCAATGACAATTAGCAATGGAGAAATGGAGCTCTCCTGTTTCTGTGTGAGCTATAACTCAGTAGAATGTCACTGGAGACTTTAGAGAACACTGCTACCCCTTCTTCTTTCTTTTATAGCTATGACGCTGCCCAACTGTACTAGAGACTGGCAACAACCGTGCTACCCTTTCTGTGTCTCTCTAAGAAATGGTGCTGGATCACCGTGGAGGGCAGTACTTATAGAATCCAAAACTCGCTAGATCCGACAATGTAAAAGATGACGTTTTTGCCTCGTCTTCAATTCAGTACTGAGCCAGTACTTGGATCTGTTAAGTTCGGGTGGGCTCGGTTATATATATATATATATGCGCCTGATAGTATGCCGGTAAAGACTGCAGACCAAGTCATAAACAGGTATATCATTGCACCTAGGTTCGGTTACATACAGGTCTGAGACGTGTCAGAAAGTAAAAGTATAAAGTGTGATTTTACTTACATGCTTTCACAGTGTCTTTACCACAGCTAACAGCAGAGCTGACAAGGTTTCAAGTGCCAAGTACCAAGTATTTTAGGCAAAATATAATAAAGACTGATGTGAGTTCTCTGTACAGCGCTGCGGAATTTGTGGCGCTATATAAACTAATGATGATGATGATGATAAAGAAAAAATAAAAAATGTAAGACTGACTAGGTTTGTCTGCAATCAAGAGTGGCTACAGAGCACCTGAGGGAACTTCCTTTTAAAGGCAAAGGGGGAGTGTATCCTGTCCGTCAAGCCAAGGCTGTGGGAGGGGTCTCAACTATAAAAAACTGAACTGGCATGTGTGCATTGCGACTGATGACAGTTAGTGGTCGGTGACCAGGTAAAGAAACTGAAACTAGTAAGTGGCAAGTTGCCAGGTGTTGTCCTGACATTCGAGTGATGCTGTTTATTGTGGTGCATCAATAAAAACACTTAATTTGAAGCAAGAAGTTGTCAGTGTGTGAATCACCTGATGGTGCCTGTGTCACAAGAAGGGTGCTCTTGTCACTATATATATATATATATATATATATATATATATATATATATATATATATATATATTCTGTATATACATTCAGGTAGTGATTACAAGACATTAGCCCATTGACTTTTTTGTAATCAATACCTATATAAATGATACATTCGCATATCAGAATGTGCCAATTATACACTTTACTATTAGTAGCTGTAGCTGGCCAACCCCTCATTATTTCTGTAACCCACAGCCCCAGTGCTTACCTGCAGTGGAGGGCTGGGCCTAGGGGGATGAGGAGTGTCCACCTGTGCCAACTTATATGCGGATCGGACAGAATCCTACAGCATTCTTCTTCAAGTGCCCTTTGGGCATGCAAAACTGGCATTTATTCCCCCCCTGTACCTTATAAACTATTCACTGGTGTTAGTTTACATTGTTACTAATAACATGGCCATGTGGCTTATCCCTATAATCAGGTGTGTGTCTTGATCATTAACTACGTGATATTGTTCCTGAGTTGGTCGTGGTTTCTCTCAAGCCCCCTGCTGGTAGCAGTTGTGAAGACGCTACCATCCCAAGAACTTGGATGGATGCACTGTGTCACGACTCCGAGGGGTTTTTGTAGTTCCCTTGCCTCTGTCTATATAGGACTTTCCCAGGAGTGCGGAGTCTAACGGATAAGAGGTATTCACCAGGGATCCCCGCGAGGGGATATGGACTCCGCTGCTCCTATTCCGCAGGTCGCGGTCTCCCAGGCAAGGACTGACAGAGGATAGTGGAGGCAACACACACGGTGGGTGAGGTAACACGGAATAAAAGTTCAGGATTTCACAGTCTTCAGCAATGGTAATAATAAGACACTGGAGTTGGTAGCAATACTGTAAAATAGTATATTGATTGATGGTACAATGAACATGGAAGATATATATTTAACGGCAGATATTGAATACACGGTAATTAGGACACAGGCAGAATGCAGATCACATTATGCTACTTCATAGTTGTCAGGAACCCCTCCAACCAATACAACACCACCCGGAGTCTACTCGGATAGTCAGGTGTTCGCTGGAGCCCCTAGTGGTGGGGACAGACTTGGCTGCAGACTACTGAGGGTCGTGTGGCGTGTATCAGCTGCGGGGAACCCAGGAGCAGAGGATAATGGCAGGCAGTAATTCCAAAGAACAAGCCGAGGTCAGGGGTCACTTGCTAGGAAGAATAGTCAGGAAACAAGCCAAGGGTCGAGGTCACGGGCAAATCAGCAGAAACGGTGGTACAGGCCAGAAGGTCAAGGGCACAGGCAAACAGGCAAATCCAGTAAACAGGCAGGGGTCATACACAGTAGGCAACAATCCAAAGGTAACACCAGGAACACAGCAGCAGGCAGCAACACAGGAAACTGGAAGCTATAACCGGCAGGGAGGCTAAGCCCTATATACAGAGACTCTTCATTTAGAGCTTAGCTCTGTGTTTGCTACCACGACCCAGTTAATTAATTAATAAGGGGTGAATCAGCCCACAGGCTTGAGGAACGCTAGCGCACGCGTCCAGCTGATTAGTGATGCTGGGGCGTGCTTACAGAGCGCTCGGCGTCCGACCATTGCCCTGGCAACGGCCGGCCCGAGTACAGGAAGTGACGTCCCGGTCGTCGTAGCGGCGGCCGGGACGCAGGTAGGAGAGTCGCGGCGGCTGGGCACCGCCGCGGCTCGTAACAATAGTTGGTAACTTTTGACAACTGCATAGAATGAGTAAACGATAGTTCAAACATAAGATGACAAATGGAGAATACGTGGATCCGATAATGTAACACACGGCAGATAGATGTGAATCACTGGTCAACAACAGCTCCGGTAGAATGAAGATGTAGAACGGTTGATCCAAGAATAAAGATGATTCTACGTAGCAAGTGGGTTACATGTATTACGATAATTCTCAGCATAGAACAATAATCGTTGAACAAATGTTCTATTGATAACAGTTCCAAAGGTATAGTTGAACAGAAGAAACTTCAAACAGTTCATTACCTAGAAGTAGCAGAAACAAGGGGTGTCCTAGCCGAGTATAAGACTGCAGATAACTGGTGTCTTCCAATAACATATGAATAACAGAAACAGCACTGTTAGGTCAGCCGGACAACAGCAGGAATTTGAACCATCGAACTAGCTGCAGGCCGTAGTACTTCAGCAGGTAGATTATTCACAAGGAAAGTCTCAATAGAACCCAGCATTGACAATACAACAGCAGGTGTGCAGGTTTAGCCACAGATGCAGCAATAAACTCACAGTGGACATTCAACATGAAGCTAGACAGCAACCGAGGAGTTCAGCAGAGCAGCGTGGAACTACAGGCACCAGGTCCAATGATGGTAGATTGCAGAAGTCCGTGAACAGGTAACAACTTTAAGAGGTTCCAGCGGAGCAGCGTAGAACTACAAGTGCCAGGTGCAACGGTAGTAGATGCAGGCGTCCAGCCAGCAGGTAGCAGCAGCAAGAAGTTCAGCGAGGCAGTGTAGAACTACAAGTACCAGGTACAACGGTTGTAGAATGCAGAAGTCCAGCAAGCAGGTAACAGCAGCAGGAGGTTCAGCTGGGCAGGCGTGGGACTAAAAGTACCGGGTACAATGGTTGTAGAGGCAGAAGTCCAGCAAGCAGGTAACAACAACGAGAGGTTCAACAGGAGACATAACAGGAGGTCAAGTGGTAGCAGCCAGGACCAAGGCAGACTGAGTAATACGAAGAACAGGCAATAAGCCAAGGACCATGGGTAGTTTAAGTAATGCTTCAGAACCAATGAGAATCGAAGGGAAGTCCAAACAAGGTAGTCAGGAACACCTGTTCAAAGGTAGTGTCTTAGAAACAGGAATAGGCTCAATCACGGTTTCCAGAGGCAAATCACAATGCCGGCACCTATCTATGGGACCAGCATGTGACACACTGTCTCGAGATAAGGTGGGGTATACACACAGTGTCGGACTGGCCTGGCGGGATACCGGTGAAATACCAGGTAGGCCCCACTCTCCGATGGCCCCGCTCTCTTTCTCTAGGGGGCGGGGTCAGAATGCGATCACCAGGGCCCCCACAGAGAGGTAAGTGTAGTAGCAGCCTGTGCTGCAAGTAAATCAGTTTCCTGCTCAGGCAGGAACTCCTCACTGTCTCCCATCACCACCTCTGCTATGCTCTGATTGGCTGACACAGTCACTTAGCCAATCAGAGCAGACACGCCCTCTACCCACACTGCCATGGAGGAAGCAAAGCTGGAAAGGTAAGATTATGTGTCTGTATGTATGAGAGAGAATGTGTGTCAGTGTGTATGATAATTGTATTAGTGTGTGTATGAGAAATGTGTGTATGAGAGAGGGGGGATGAGTCAGTGTGTATGATAAATATATTAGTGTGTAAGTCTGTGTGTATGAGAAATTAATTTGTGTGTGTGTTATGGTAATGTATGTGTTATGTGTAAGTGGGCAATGGGGCTTGTGGCAATATAATGGGGATAAAGATGGGGGCTTGTTATAAGTGAAATAGGGGTGAGGACAGGGAGGGCTGTTATAAGTGAAATTGGGGGTGAGGGCAGGAGGGCTTGTTATAAGTGAAATGGAGGTGAGGTTAGGGGGGTTGTTATAAGTGAAATTGGGGGTAAGGGCAGGGGGGCTTGTGGTAATATAATGTGTGTAAATTTTTTTGAGGGGTGATGGTGAGCCAATTTAATTTAATAGTGGGGCCTATTAATTAAAAAGATGAGGTGGAAGGACCTTTAATGCTGGGGTGATTTGGGCAGGGCCGCCGAGAGGGGGGGGGAGCGGGTACATTTTACCCGGGCCCGGCCATGCCAGGGGGCCCGGGCCGGGCCCTTGCTGCTATTTTTTGTCATTTTTTTTTTTTATTTTATTTTTTTGTATTTTGCGTATTTTTATTTTTTTTAAAAAAAAATTCCCGCGGGGTAGGGGGAGGGGGGGGGGGGCGTTGGTGGGGGGAGCTATAAGAAATAAAAAAAAAATAAAAAAATCAATACTCACGTGACCGCGGCGCCGCGTCCCTCCTCTCCTGTCTTCTCCATTCACACTGACTGTCGGGCGTGACGTCATCAAGTCACGCCCGGCAGTCAGTCAGTGAGGAGCGCCGCAGCCTGACAAGACCAAAGAAGAAGAAAGAAGAGAAGACAGAAGAGAAGAGAAGAAAAGAAAGAAGCTGACAAAAGGTAAGGAAAGAAACTGAGAGGCACAGAGGAGGAAAAGAGAGGGACAGAGGAGGAAAAGAGAGGCACAGAGGAGGAAAAGAGAGGCACAGAGGAGGAAAAGAGAGGCACAGAGGAGGAAAAGAGAGGCACAGAGGAGGAAAAGAGGGGCACAGAGGAGGAAAAGAGGGGCACAGAGGAGGAAAAGAGGGGCACAGAGGAGGAAAAGAGGGGCACAGAGGAGGAAAAGAGGGGCACAGAGGAGGAAAAGAGAGGCACAGAGGAGGAAAAGGGGGCACAGAGGAGGAAAAGAGAGGCACAGAGGAGGAAAAGAGAGGCACAGAGGAGGAAAAGAGAGGCACAGAGGAGGAAAAGAGAGGCACAGAGGAGGAAAAGAGGGGCACAGAGGAGGAAAAGAGGGGCACAGAGGAGGAAAAGAGGGGCACAGAGGAGGAAAAGAGGGGCACAGAGGAGGAAAAGAGGGGCACAGAGGAGGAAAAGAGGGGCACAGAGGAGGAAAAGAGAGGCACAGAGGAGGAAAAGAGGGGCAGAGAGGCACAGAGGAGGAAAAGAGGGGCAGAGAGGCACAGAGGAGGAAAAGAGGGGCAGAGAGGCACAGAGGAGGAAAAGAGGGGCAGAGAGGCACAGAGGAGGAAAACAGGGGCAGAGAGGCACAGAGGAGGAAAACAGCGGCAGAGAGGCACAGAGTTATAAAAAAAAGGGGCAAAGAGGCACAGAGTGAATAAAAAGGGGGGAAAGCAGCATGGAGGGCGCAGTGTAGTTGTGATGGGGCTTGTTGCAATGTAGTGTGTGTGCGGTAGGTGGTGGCTAATTAATGGGCGCTATTTTGTTTGTAGGGTGATGGTGAGGCAATTTAATAGTGGGGATTATTAATTTAAGATGGGGTGATTTGGGGCCTATTGAATGTGGAGGTGAGTTTGGGGAGGATGAGGTCTATTTATTAAATGTGACTATGAATTATTTAATGGCAGTGATGGTTGCGGGAAATAGGTATTGCTAGGCTGTTTGCATGACGGGAAATAGGTTTATTTATTACATGTGAATTCTATTATTTTAATGTTGGGGCTGGAGGAAGGCCTAATTATTAATCGTGGGTGCTATTGATTTAACGCTGCGTCTGACTGAAATTTTCTAAATGTAGCCATTTTTTTCCCAAATAGGTCCTTCTACATTCCAAGATCCAGGCAAGCCACAACTAAAGAAACCAGCAGCCTCGGGTGGAGAAAGTGAGAAGAACAGGTAGGACAGAGCAGCATAGTGTGTGAAATGTTGTGATTCTAGTAGGGACAATGCCAATGTTTGGTGAGCCCAGTGGGCGCAGGCCAAGACTGAACTGTTTGTGTACACACTGCATTCTTTGTATACTACACTGTGGTGCTGGATGTCTTAAAAGTCAGGAGTGCTTGGACATATGTGACGCTGTGGTGAATTCAGGAGCTAGTGATTTTGATGTGCTAGCTATGCGCCCAACGGTGCATTGCCACGGCCCCAAATGTATGACCACATTCCCGAAAATTTTTGCACTGTCGTTAGGCTAGCCACGCCCCAATGGCGCATTGACACGCCCCTGAATGTATGACCAAACCCGCGTCGTGTTTTTTGCGCCGCCTAACGGCGGCGCAAAAAATTTTTAGGGCTTACTCAACTATGGGGGGGCCCCATGAGTTTGTTGTACCCGGGCCCTGAATTCCTCTTGGCAGCCCTGCTTATATCATAAGATACAGTACATTATAGGCCTTAAGAAAAAAAATCATAGATAAGAAAAGACAGAGGGGGAGGGAGGGGGGAGACAAGACAAGAGACTATCTGAATGCAAGAAATATGCTTATGGGTATAACCCAAATACTCAACTCAGCTCAAATCAAAACAAAAGCCACTCAGCTGAACTCATAATGCAGGCACAGATCTATAAACCGAGAAGAACTCATACCTTATGGACCATTTAATCAATGGGGAAGAAGCACCTGTAGTATATTTAAAACCAATAGTTTCCATCTCGTAACTATATTGCACTTTAGTAATAATTTTAGAAAGATCTGGGATTAGAAGAGATTTCCAGCTCTGGCAGCAATAAGTATATGTCCGATGACATAATGGTGATGGCGCTGGAGGTGCTGAGGATATAGATGTAGTAGGGCCATAGCTGGAGAAGGAGAGATATCAATATTAGAAACTTGTGACATTAGATGGAAAATTTCAACCCATAACGGCTGGATTTTGGGGCATACCCAGAAAATATGCATAAGCGTAACAATTTCACCACAACTCCTCCAACAATTTGAATTCTGATGGCCAGATTTTATGCAACTTATCTGGACTAAGATACAACCTGTGAACAAGTTTAATCAACATCTCTGAATGGTTAATACATTTTGACATTTTATATATGTTTTGGAAGACTTTCTCCCAGGTATGAGCTGGTATAGTGATATCTATCTCAGATTCCCAGATGTTTGGAATCAGTAAATCACGATTATCGATGGAGGTTAAAAGTAATCTATACCATGAAGAAATGCCACCTACATGGGAAACCGGAGAGAGGAACATCTGAATACTAGGGGGAGGTGGCCTCAGCACCAAAGGAAGTGGAGGGCAAGCTTGTATCCAGTGCCTGACTTGGAGATATTTATAAAATTCACGTGCTGGGATATCATATTTAGATTGGAATTGAGAGAAGGGGGGCTGAGACGCTCCCTCCAAAAGATCCTGTATTTGCAAAATCCTCTGCCTATACCACACGTCAAGGCAGAGGTCAGGGATCAGTTGCGACAATGCCAATGTGGAGAGACTAGAGGACGGGAGGTGGTAATCTGGAAGAGGGGTCAACATCTTATCCCAAGCAATGAGTGAGTCTCTAACACTTCTAAATGTACGTACTGTGCTTTTTCTGCTAGGTTTATCCAACCACAAAAGATTGGCCAGTGGAAATGAAGAGGAGCTATGTTGCTCAATATCCACCCAGGGTTTTTTTGATGAGGAGGGCGCCCGCCAATCTCTCAACTGGTCCAAAATCGCAGCCTGTTGGTAGAGTTCCAATTTGGGAGTGGCTAGACCACCTTTTATTTTGGATCTAGACATTCGCTCTCTAGAAAGCCTAGTCCTCCTATTGTTTCAGATAAAGTTAAATGCAATGGTATAAAATTTCTTGATAAGGGACATAGGGACTAAAAAGGGGATGTAGTGAAACAAATACATAAATACAGAAGATGATGTTGGAAGCAACATCATCTTCAAAGCTGCAACTCTACTGACTCAGGATATCTCAAAATGTATCCATGACTTTGTAAGTTTATCAAACTGACTCAACAATGGCTGATAGTTACATTTGATGACTAAATTAGGGTCCAAAGGTATATGTATGCCTAAATCGGTCAATTGAAGGGAACGCCACTGAAACATATACTGCGATTTTAGAGACTTCATAATATCCTGCGTGAGCCCAATTCCCAAAACCTCTGTTTTAGCAGTATTTAGCTTATAGTAAGATACTTCTGAATATTCTTGCAAAATTCGAGATAAAGCAGGTATAGAGGATTCAGGTTTCATGACAAATAAGAATACATTGTCAGCAAAAAGACAAATCTTGTGATGATAGTTGCCATTGACGGTGCCCTCCACATCCTCCGCCAGTCTAAACCTAGCGGCCAATGGTTCTATAGCCAGAGCGAAGATCAAAGGGGACAGAGGACAGCACTGTCAAGTACCATTAGTAATCTGAAAGGCTGAAGAGAGAAATCCATAGCTGAGGACCCTGGCCGAGGGAGAGGTGTACAAAGTGCCTATGGCTTGAAGGAAAGAACCTCCAAGACCCAATTTAGATAAAACAGCAATCATAAATTCCCAGTGGATTCTATCAAACGCTTTCTCTGCGTCCAATGAAAGTAATAGTAATGGGTCCAATCTAGTTGAATGGATCTCTAATGTGTTCAAAACCCTCCTTAAGTTGGCTGGAGCCTCTCTCCCAGGTACAAACCACACCTGATCTAAGTGGATAACTGCGGTGATATGGGATTTAACCGGTTGGCAATCATCCTAGCAAAAAATTTAAGATCTAGATTGAGAAGCGCTATAGGTCGATAACTGCTACATTGTGTAGGATCCTTACCGGGTTTTGGGATGGTAACTATCTGCGCCTCTAGCATTTCTGGAGGGAGGAACGCATCTTTAGTAACAGAATTAAACAATCTGGAGAGAAGCGGGCTTAGTTCAGGCCAGAAGGAGGAGTAAAAGTCAACGGTAAATAATGGGTCTCTTTCCGACCCTCTTTCCCTCTCCAACGGGACGAGGCAGGGCTGCCCCCTTTCGCCCTTAATTTTTACTCTAGTGATAGAACCCTTGGCGGCGATGATCAGACAGTCGACGTCAATCTCAGGTGTGACAGTGGGACCGCGGGAATTCAAGGTATCTCTCTTCGCGGATGACATACTTCTTTCTCTGACAAATCCTCAGGAGTCTTTACCCGCCCTATATAAACTTATGGATGAATATGGCCTCCTGTCTGGCTATAAAATTAATTTTGTAAAATCTGAGGCCATGCTCCTCCATGCTTCCCCTTCCCTTAGGTCCAGTTTACAGACTAATTTTGCACTACGCTGGCAGGTCAATAAGATCAAATATCTTGGAGTTTATATCACCTTGTCCTATGAGAGATTGTATCAGGAAAATTTCCCCCCCCTTTTGTCAAAAATCAAACAGGACTTGGAGACTTGGAAGAGCTATATCATATCGTGGCTGGGGAGGATTATTGCTATTAAGATGAACTTGGTCCCTAAGCTTCTGTATCTTTTCCAGACTCTTCCAGTGAGGGTTCCCAACTCTGTGTTTAGGGATTTGCATTCCTCCTTTCTAAAGTTCATATGGCGTGCCAAGCCCCCTAGAATTTCGATAGCAGTGCTTAAGAAGCCCAGGGTGGCAGGGGATTTCCAGACATTAAATTTTATTATTTGGCATCCCACTTGACCCAGGTGGCGGTAACTTATGCGCCTTATCAGTCCATAGCCTGGGTGGACCTGGAGACCCACTATGTTGGGGTCCCCTCCATGGCATCACTCTGGGGTTTGGCTAATATAGATAGGCCACCAGCGGCCTCCTCTCTTCAATCTCTTAAATTCTGCTTATCCCTCTGGGACTCATGCCGGGTCAAATATAAATTGTCCTCCCCTATTTCACCTCCGACTCCCAGTTGGGGCAACCCACACTTCCCTCCTGGCAACTCAACCCAACAATTTAAAAACTGGATAAAGGCGGGATTACGGGTGGTCTCGGACTTGGTGGTTAATCAAACTTGGGCTTCTATGTCAGAACTTCATCATAAATTTGAACCATTTCGTCCACTCTTTTTTGAGTACTTCCAGGTCCGACACTACGCCATGTCTTTGCCCCCCCAGGAGGCTCTTCGGGCCCCGACCTCCTTCGAGTACATGTGTTTACATTCACCTCTCACTAAGGGGATGATCTCCCAGATCTATAATTGGCTCATAGATTATACCTTCGATACTCCAGGCCGACATGAGCGGGAATGGGAAAATGACTTGGGTCCTCCCCAGACGACTTATGCTGGGAGGAGGTCAGGGAGGGGATTGCCAAGAGCTCGATCTCTACATTAATTAAGGAAACTGCCTATAAAGTGTACTATAGGTGGTACTATACTCCTGATAAGTTGTCTCGAATGTTTCCTACGGCCACTCCGAGCTGCTGGCGGGAATGTGGCCAGAGAGGTACGATGTTACACATATGGTGGACCTGCCCTCGCATAGTTCCTTTCTGGAACATGGTTCTTACACTCATAAACTCTGTGTCAGAACAACAGATAAGTAAGGATCCCTGGTCATTCCTTCTCTCTCGTCCTATACCTGATGAAAGCGCGCCCTCTAACAAGCTTATCTCCCATTTTCTGGCAGCCGCTAAATCCCTAATAGCAAAGCACTGGAAAGACCCTAGGGCTCCCTCTATGCAGGAGTTACGGTCGTACATAGGACATGTTGCAAGCATGGAAAGTATAACGTGCTACCTTCATGATAAATCATATAACTTTGATAAGGTGTGGGCCCCGTGGTACTTTCTAGAAAGCCGTAGCTGCCTTTCCAGTACGGCTCCTCCTCCTGCAGATTGAACATAGCTCTTGGGCCGCTTCCGGACCCCCCAGGCTGGATTTGGTGCGCGGATGGTGAGTAATGTCTGTATGCTACCCCTCTTTCGTGCAGTCATTGTAACTGTGTGTCCTAGCTTTTCCTAGCAATGTTCCAAGTTTGGGTGCCTATTGGTTTATTAGCTATATTGTTGACAATATTTGTGCCTTTCTACCCCCCCACCCTCCCTTCCCTTCTCTTTCCCCCACCGATATAAAAGTATAAAACTCAGAGGAAACACTTTAATTATTAAGATTTTTCTTGTCCAAAATGTTATCTGTACTGTTCCTGTTGTTTCCTCTTCAAATAGTTTAAAAAAAAAAGTCAACGGTGAAACCATTTGGTCCTAGAGCCTTCCCATGCTTCATAGCTTTAATAGCAGTTCCCACCTCATCCTCCGTCCAATCTGAGCACAAGGCCTCAGCATCCTCAGGGGCTAAAGATGGGAGTGAGATAGAGGCGAGAAAATTATTAATTGATTCAGTGGAGGGTTGGGTCATAAATGAATTCTTTATTAAGTTATATAGCTCCTCATAATATGAAGCAAACCTATTTGCTATAGAGAGGGGATTAGAAATATGGGTGCCCTGTAAATTACATATAGATTTGATCCTATTAATGGCGTTCTTCCTGCGCAAGTTGCGAGCCAACAATTTGTTACCTAGAGTATAACATTTCTGGTTTAACTTAGCTATGGCATTGTTGATTTGCAACAATGAGGTTTCATTAATTTTCCGACGCAGTCGCTAATTCAGCCTTAACTTTACAATCCTGGGCATCACGTTTGTGGAGAGCTTCTAGAGACGCCAACTTCGCCTCATAAGAGGTCAATACTTCTACCTGCGTTTTCCTAATCGTCGCTGCAGCCTGTATTGCTGTGTCTCTCATAACTGCCTTAAGGGCACACCAATGAGTGTATATTGTAGTATCTTCAGGTTTATTGGTCACCAAATAAGAGTCTAACGCTTCTCTCATTATACGAGTGCCCTCCGTATTGAGAAGAATATGTTCTGCAAGCCTCCAAGGTCTCAGCGGACAGCCCTCAGCAATCGATTCCATATGTCACACCAGGAGGGCATGGTCTGACCACGTAATGGACAGGATCTCAAATTTTTTTATATGCCGAAGGGACCATTTGTCCGATAAAATCATATCAATTCTTGAGTATGAGTTATGTACATGTGAGAAGTATGTGTAATCCCTTTCTCCTGAATGATACACCCGCCACACATCATAATTCTGCTAACATCTGAGAAAACCCTAGCGAAACGGCATTAAGCAAAGACTTCGACTGCTTGGAGAGACTAGATGAGCGGTCCAACTTCGGGTCTCAAACTATATTAAAGTCCCCCATACATAGTAACATCCCACAATTGACTTTGTGAATACCTTGGCAAAGTTTCCTGAGGAATGGTAGTTGCCGAGTATTTGGGGCATACAGGGAAACTAGACAGAAACCCCACTAGGGGTTAATGGTGCACACTGGAGAACAACAAGGAAAAGTATTTTTATAGAAAGTACAGAAATAAAAAGTAAATATACAGAATTCTCAGCTGCTGCAGACCCGTGGTTAATTGCAAAACAACCACCATTAACAATTAACCATAAAAGAGAAAAACAGGGTTGCGCTGCAGAGACTGATTTTAGTTAATATATAATAAAAATACAGGGAAACTAGAGCAATATCGTCTCCAAGCAGTCTCTGACAAAACAAGAAACGAGGGAAAACACAAAGGGAAAGGGAGAAACAGAAAAAAACTGAAAAAGAACCCATTAGGGAACTATCACTTTTGCCACTAAATAGAGAAGAGAAAAAAAGTGGCAGTAAATAAGTAACTATATGGGGGACATGCACCCGGGCCGTGGGCGCTCCAACTGAGAAATTGCTAACCAAGATATATATGGTAAAATTTTCGGGGTGAACAAATCAGTACCAACAGTTCAGATAACTATATAAGAAAAAACCTTGGAAAATAGAAACATCAATAAAAGCTATATGTAGTGGGTACTAGGGTACTAGAACCACACCCCTTAGCATTGGTATGATAAATGCCAATTCAGACATCATTTCCTCCAGAAAGTGAATGTAAAGTGAGGGTGAACTGGTATCAACCCATAAAAAGAGATCTTGCTCAAGACACCTAAAAATATATATTCACAGTAAAAGGATATATCAACTACATTTGACCAATCAAATGAAAATTATAAAATAAAACACTTCTTAGGGTGTCAACAATCAAACAGAGTCTCATGGGTTAGGTGTTGTCCACTCCTTGGAAATCTGAGTTACCCTAGTGTGAACTGGTGGATTAGAAGGCTGTATACTCCCTTATATCTCTAACATCCTCTCCATTTACACTCCCACCCGCTCCCTGCGCTCGGCCAATGACCGCCGCCTCTCCTCCACTCTGATCACCTCTTCCCATTCCAGAATCCAGGACTTTTCCCGTGCAGCCCCCCTTCACTGGAATGACCTCCCTCGCTCCATCCGCCTCTCTCCTACTCTGTGCTCCTTCAAACGTGCACTCAAAACTCACCTCTTTCTCAAAGCCTACCAACCATCCACTTAACCCCCATCTCCTCCACTCATTCTCCCCTCTCTCCCATTCCCTCAACTGGCTCCTCTTGTGCCTGGTCTGTTTAACCCTCCCTTAGGATGTAAGCTCGCTTGAGCAGGGCCCTCTTCCCTCCTGTCTCCTTACCCGTTCTTCTGCTCCGTGTCTATTGCATCTGCCTGCCTGGAGTTTCTGAAGTATTGGTACTTTTGTTTATTGTTCTGTACTGTTAAACCCTGTATAGTCTACTGTTTGTACTATGTGCGGCGCTGCGGAAACCTTGTGGCGCCTAACAAATAAATGATAATAATAATAATAATAATACTCCTGTCTTTCAGCAATGATAAACCTTTATCTGGAGAAGGTATCACGACAACTGCTCCATTTTTATGTACTAGAAGTTTAGTCGGAAACCCCCAGCGGTACTGGACATTAGTCGATATCAAGGCTGACGTTATCTGGGAGAACGACCTTCTCTTGGCGAAGGTAGCTGCCGAAATATCCGGAAATAGTTGAAGGTCACCTAATTGTCAACTGCATGGAGATGAAGGCAATGAGGCTCTCAGGATCTGTTCTTTAATCCAGTAAAAGTGCACTCTGAGGAGGGTTTCCTTAGGAGACGCTTCCGGAGCATTCTTAGCTTTAGGCAAACAGTGGATCTGGTCTATAAGCAGGTCTGTGTCCAAAGCAGAAGGTAGCAGCTTATGAAACAGGTCAGTAGCGTATTGATACAGATCAGCGTTAGTGACAGAGTCAGGTATGCCTCGGATCTTTATGTTGTTTCGCCGTGATCTATCCTCCAGGTCCACCAGTTTGTCTTTATGGCCAGTAACCTCTCCCTGCAGGAGGTCGTGCGCTGAAATTAAGTCGTTATGGGAAGAAACCAGTTCCTCAAATTTACGCTCCATGTGATCCGTTCTGGATCCGAGGGCGGCCACGTCTGCTTTAATTTCTTTAATGAATGTTCTGAATTCTGAAGTGATATCCGTTTTAAGGTCTGACAGGAGAGATTGAATGGATCTCAATGACACCGGGCCATCCATTTCCAAGGACTGAGAGTCAGACATCTCTCTAGATGATTCTGGCTTTAATATAGGCTGAGGAGGATGGGAGATCTGACTCATTTGCCGTGATGAAGATTGAGCTGCAATCTTGTCCGACGAGGATGCAACAAATCCAGAGCCAAAGAAATTCACCAGAGGAGCGGTTTTATTAGGTTTCACCTTTTTAGGCGGCATAATGCACCAAGAAACTCAGAGATTACCGAACGTAAATGTCCACACCTCCGCTGTTACATATGACATCTGATTTTATGGCATGTACATCAGTTAGCTTAGAGAACGGCCCAGGGGAATAGGATTAATTTAGCCATCAGTCATCTGGACATCCTATTTGCAGTGGCTTATAGCATGTAACCTGCGCCAACCTGGCAGGACTTGGAGGACTTGCAGATTTTACATATGTGTATGCCTTCAAGTTAGTATTATACTTTATCCACTAGATGGCAGCAGGACTACACCCAGGAGTCTTCTGTGTCACAATAAGCCAATAAAAGAGTTGAAAATGCACTTTAGGAGAAACCAGTATGAACTATTGGAGAGAGGCACACAGCTGATACTCTCAGGGCAGTTCTCTATGAGATTAGCAGGGACTCTGAGATCTGGGTGAGTCACAAAGTGACAACCAGCCTATTACTTCTCCAGATAACTCCGCAAAGCACAGAGATACTGACAAGCATCCAAGGAGAGCCAAAAGGACCTGCTGGCTGTTGATATAAAGCCCCATAGAAATGAGAGTGCCACCTGCTGGAGCCTCCTGGCAATTACCCGGCTGGACAGTGGGGACCAGAAGAGAAGCTGCCCGGTGGCGTCTATGGCCTCTGTGACTTCCGGTATTGCCGATTCGCAGGATTTTACCCTGGCAGCCTGTGCACAGAGAACCGGAGATCCATCCAGGTAAGAGAGGCAAACAAGGGCTGGAGATTCTCCGCGGGAGACACGGGTCCGCCACTTCCTCACCACATCCGCCCACAGCTGTGCGAAATAGAAGCCAGAAACCGGGGGCCGCTCCACTTAGGTTGGTTTATTTAGGTCACCAGCAACCATATATTTCCTTTGTTAAATCGCGACCAGCTCACCCCAATCTTATGAGTACCGGACCGCAAGCAGTCAGCGGGGCAGAGCATACGCCGGCACCTGGGACCCACTTTGAGCTGTCAGATGCCACTGATTTAAGGGCAGCAGGGAGCTCGTTCCTTCCCATCTGTTTAGGCTTAGTTTTGGCCACGAAAGCTCCGATGGAATTAGTCAGAATCTCTAACAAAAGGAGAGCTTCACCTACACTCGTCTGTCCAGCATGGATGCTAAGCCACGCCCCCCCTAAAAGACAGTTTTTATTGTGCAACATTTTATGGGGAAGGGTGTCCCAGGCAAATCATTGCCAAAGAGTCACAGATGCCCATTCAGCAGTACATGGCATTGTCTTCTCTTGCTGCAGATCCATCACAAGGACAGTATTTTACTTTCAATTGGGACCCCAGAATGGACAAGCAGAAGCCCAAAGAAGTGAAGAAATTCAGTCACAAGCAGGAAAAATAAGCAAAAGACAGACTGTATTAGTGAAAACAAAACAATGTAAGTCTGACAGGGGTGGATCTAGACTTTGTATTTAGGAGGTGGTTTACCATCCCCTAGCAATCACCCCAAAGTATCTGCATTGGGAAAATATAGAACACTTGCATAACACATACTATATACCCATGTATACTATATGCACACACAGCTATGAACACATACATGTACTATATGTGATGCCGGCCTCACCAAGTAATCCGGCTCTCCTATCTAGGAAGGGCAAATTTGTTAAAAATGGTGTCATTCCCTAAATTAATGTATTTTATGCAATGCCTACCTATTCTCACCCAACATGATACAAAATTGGTTAACTCACTTTTCCGCTCTTTTATCTGGAATAACAACAGGACAAGGATCAGCTTAATTAAATTGCAACAACCAAAAACTAATGGTGGGATTAATTTCCCAAACATCCCACAATATAACCACTCAGCCTTACATAGACAGCTAAGAGATTGGTTATATGGTACAAATATTTATACAGATACTTTGTTGGAGAGTAACTTTCTTCCAAACATCAACTTGGTCTCCTTCTTACATATGCAGGACCGGGACATTCCCCAAGATATAAGAGATAACCCCCTTTTATGGAAAACACGCAAAATCTGGCATATTATATTGGCATAAATTAAATCTAAATTCTAATAACTCTCTTTTTCAAACACTCACACTAAATCCTGATTTCTAAAATGGCTCATCTTCCTACCCTTTCGTGGCTTGGAGAGAACGTGGTACTACTAATATGGCTTGTTTGTTGGATACTGCAAATAAGCGACCCCTTACATATGCCCAGGCGGTAGAAAAATGTAATTTTCTTAGTCCCTTTCCCTCTGCATATTTCCAGGTACACCATTATACCATTAATGTAATTAGAGAAATCTCACCAGATGATTAGCAAAACCTATTGTCCTCAATGTAAGGCTATCACCTTCCACTATAATTTAATCAGAGACCAAACTGACCATTCTGAGGTTACAACAGGGCTTTCTCAATGGTTACGCTCAATCCCAGTTCTAACAGTAGATGCTCTTCTGAAGAGCCTAGATGATTCTTGCCGTTTGATACCAGCAAACATGTATACTGAATTATTTTTAAATACTTATCATAGATCATATATTTCCCCTCACCACAGTATCATGGTGGGTGCAACATCTTTCCAACACTGTCATTGGTGGATGCAGATTTATTCCATTGCTTGCGGAGCTGCCCCCTAGTTAGAGCCTTTTGCGTTAAAGTCAAAACATTCACCATCATTCATTCATTCACTGGTAAATTATCTCCCCTTTACACCTCACCGGGCTATCCTGGGCATCCTCACAAAGGGTCAACATGTGATGAGGGGTGGTAAACAACTTATTCTGACCCTCAGCGCAGAGGCCAGAAAGACCATTTTGCAGGTTTGGTTGCAACCTGGGACTCCTCCCTTCAATGTATTTAAAGAAAAGTTGTTTTATATATTCAAGATGGATTGGTTTGAAGCCCCACTTGCTAGGGAGTCTAAAGTTAAAGATTTCTTTGAAATGTTGGAGAGTTACATTGACTCGCTACAGCTGGATATTAAATCACAAATTTACAAATGTTTCTTGTCAACCGCATGGTATGAATTGAGAATTGTTGCTGATGACCCATCTATTCTATTGTAAAATGGGGATACTTTTCCGCACGGCAGTAATAGAGCACATCAAGCATATATCTTTGTCTTCTATCTAAAATGCTTGAATAGTTCTAGAGTGTGTTATATTCTGGTTTGCTTTGCTTCAGAATGTCAACAATAAACACAATTAAAAAAAAAAAAAGTCACCAACCATCTGCTGATTCCATAGCTGAAGAGTTCCGAACTTCCACTGGCATTAATGTAAGCACAAAAACTGTGCGGCGGAAGCTTAATGGAATGGGTTTCCATAACCGAGCAGCTGCATGCAAGCCTCACAACACCAAGACCAATAACAAGTGTCGGATGGAGTGGTGTAAAGCACACCGACACTGGACTGTGGAACAGAGTAAACGTGTTCTGTGGAGTGACAAATCACGCTTCTCTGTTTGGCAGTAGTCAGATGGACAAGTCTGGGTTTGACGCACAGAAACACTCCAACATCTCGTGGAAAGCCTTCCAAGAAAAGTTGAAGCTGTTATCACTGCAAAAGGGGGACCAACTCCATATTAAACTATACATAACTGAATACAATATCATTATCGTTCCTATTGGTGTAATGGTCAAGCATCCAAATACTTTTGTCCATATAGTGTATATATAGTGGAAAGCATGCCAAACAAACACTGCTGACACAGGTTTACTGAATCACTTTGCTGTAGTTTATTCAGGAATATCAGGATGGTAGAAACAGCAACTATTGAATTTCTAGCAATTCATAATAAACAAGTTTTTATTTCAATTCCATGTGACCCTGCTGCTAGCTAGGCACACAGTCACCTCACTAGTCACTGGCCAATGGCTGGTGTCAGTCGCCCCACCCACAACAAAAGTTCAGCTATTTAAGCTTCCTCCCAAGCAGTAACTAGCTGTACCCTTAATTAATTAGTCACACTCATGTGCTTCACCTGCGATTCTGTGCGTCGACAAGTGTGGAGACTTAACCCTGTCTGAGAAGTCATCATTCTCTCCCTTAATGGCCTTGGCCATTTTCCCTTTTTGCCACATATTTATATATTAATCGAATTAATTAATTAATCCAACACATCATGTGCTTCAACTTACCCCTGCCCTGCTTAAATCAGTTACCAGACAATCTGCAATCACACTCAAAATTTTCAAAATTATGTATAAGAAACTCAATATCTATTAAATAAATAATATTGACACAGAAAAATATTATGATAGATGCACAAACCACAGCAATGTGTCAAGTTTATAAGGTAAGTTTTCTTTAAAGCATAATATTTGAACTAGAAAATTAAACTAAAATGAGATCTTTATGACAGAGTAGGTTTGTTAAAGGGGCTTTGTGTTTGTGTTTGTCTAATGTAACTATTAAAGGGATGAATTTAGAAAATCGATTCTTGCTAGGACTTTAACTAGCATATATATTCTCCTGTGCTAGGCACAATTAAGCAAATACCATTTTTAAGGATAGTATCCCTTTAACAGAGAGGTAATTGCATAAATACATAATATATCACAAGTACAGTAACTATTTCCCTAGCTCCTGATTGTGACAGAGGCACTCCATAACCATAATACAGCATGTAGAGGCTCACTGAACGTGGTAGTGAATGTGTGTAAACGTCTGATCGGGTCACCCAGCTCATAAAAGGACAGCTGACCAGCACCATAGTCCAAATGTATCCTGAATCTATGCTGAGAAGGCTGCTCAGGTAGCTCAGAAACATTTCTATCATGTGTTACTGAATGCCAATTATCATACCTTCGCAAACACCACGACTTGTTATTATCCCCAATGAGAGACTGGTGTCCTTTCCTGTCAATACTGGAATAAGCCATCCCTATCATCCAGTTCCCAGTTTCACTGGTCTCCACTTCAAATTCATGTTGTCCTGAGGAAAAAACCCTCTTACTTAAAACCTGATTGTATTGAAATCTCTCTGGTTTGTCAGGATAATTCTGGCTTATTGCTGACCAAGATGCAGTTTTTAAGTCACTCGATACTTTAAGATTACTACCAGCTGTGTTAACATCTAGTGCCATATTTAAAGCCTCCTGTACATAGATCCCACTAGTAATGTCCGTTACAATGCTTGCTAAACCTGTTTGTAAAGTGTGAGTGATCAGATCCTCATCTAGATCACCAACAGTCTCAACATTTGTATCATCTATGTCAATATTATTTCCTTCATCTATATAAGAAAGGTCAGAGACATCTGCTTGTAAGACCGTTCTATGATCCATCGTATTACACAATTCCTCAATGTACAGTATTTTACTATATATATCGTCTTTCTTGACTTCTAGTTGTTTGGTTGAATTAAACACGGAGGATGACACCTGTTTTTCCTGCTTGGAGATTTCACTCAGGACTCTCTCCTTTAGTTCAGTCAACTGATCCTCAATGTCCTGGAACAGGCTGGTTATACTTTCCATCAGAGTAGCAGATTTATCTTTCACTTTTCTCATATGTTCCTTCAGACTCTGGACTCCCATCTCAGTTTTATCTCCAGAAACCAGTTGCTGAAGAATGTTTCTGAGAATCTCCTTCTTCTTCTCTGAAGCCTCACTCAAGGTCATCACTTGATGTCCTCTGTGCTGTATAGCAAGGCAGCAAGAAATACAGATACGGGCAGTGTCCTCAAAACAGTAATACTCCAGAAGCTTCCTGTGTAATGAACACTGTCCAACCATCTCTTGTGTATTACAACAGCTGAGGACATGCTCCACTATATTACATAGGGTTGTGTTCTTCTGGAGATTTGGACGTTCTGTGAACTGATCTCTGCATTGGGGACAAGTGTAAACCCCATCTCCCCGCTGACTAAATAGCAAATCTTGAATACAGATCTGGCAGAAGTTATGTCCACATCGCAGAGTTACAGGATCAGTATAAATATTCCAACAAATGGAGCATTTCAACTCTTCACTCAGTTCGGCAGATGCCATTGTTCAAAGCTGAAGCAAAAATGAAACTGCAATGCTCAGTAGGGTGTGTTACCTTCATTTATTTGCATATAGCAGATGTTATTACTTGGACTTTAGATTTATGACAATGATTCTGTAGTTCCCCAGCGCCATAATGCTGTATGACGTGTGCAGAAATTCAGGAATGTACTAAGAAAACAAAACAAAAGTCCTATCTCATCAACTAGCTACACCTCTATTATAGAACATTTTATAGCTTATCTGTGCTGTACAATCCGAATACAAAGTTCTGACATGGATGCAGGTAAAAGCATTTAGGGAAGGGAAGGTTTACAACCCCCTATAGGTACTTCAGGTACTTTCACCACATCTAATAATTGAAAGCAAAAGAGTTTGACATAAGGGCAAAACACGGAAATACCCCCCTCTCAGACACTGCCACCTCTAGGCAAGGGGGTTACTGTACCCAATAATAAATCTGGCCTTGATACTCAGATAATGATGATGAGTACAAGAAGTAATCGCGGTCCTTTCACAGTGTAATAAGCTATGTTATCAGTTGCAGAGTTAAATATAGCAGACACAATGTCAATCAATCTACGAGAACAAAAGTCCACTCCTTTCATTCTTTTCTATTTTATATATTCTTTATTTTCCATTTGTCAAAGGTTACAAAAGGAAACTGGAATTACATCAGGCAAAATATTTGAGACAAAATATTACTTACAATTTCCTAGGTCTTATTTACTCTTTAACAAATGCACCATTAAAATACCTCCTAAGAAAAAATAGAGAAAAAACATGACACAACAAAACTGAACAAACAAGAATGGGGATGGTTGATGATAGAAGGGATGAGCAAGATAATGTAAACAGGTGTAGGAGGAGGGAGGAGATGGTATGAACTCAGAGGTTACATGGTAACACGTTACTCAGTATGGAGAAGTTGTTTGGTTTTTTCCTCTAAAACAGCAGGATTAATTCACCAGCTATCTCCTAGGGGGTCTAAGACTAAGATGTAAAGTAATATCTGTAAGTGGGTGTTTCTTTAAATTTTTGCCATTGAAACCAGATGGCATAAAACTTATTAAACCAATCTATTGCCACCATTTCATCCATGGACAGATAAAAATCTATATGGCTAAACCACTCTGTAATGGAAGGAGGTGAGGGGGGATTTCCAATGTCCAGGAAATAGTGCCTTAGCGGCATTATTTAAGTGTTTCAAAAGGGACTTCTTGTAGTTGGAGAAGGATGAGTTAGGGAGACAAAGGAGCCAGAACTGCAGGTCTATTGGTACTTCGGTCCCCATTATCTCCTTTGAGACTAAACACTGATTGTCAATATGTGGTGAGTTTGAGACAGTTCCACCATATAAGGAGGAAGGTTCCCATAGAAGAAATTTCCTGCAGGAAGTAGATACAGTAGGAGAAAACTAATGTAGCAGGCCAGGGTTCCCGACCCATCTCGACAAAATGTTACATTATGTCTCCACGACAGAGATACTGAGTGAACACACATAAGTCATTCATTCTATTCTTATATGGACTAGCAGCAGGGGCAAAATATGGCATTGCTGGGCCTAAAAACATAATTTGAGGGTGGGCCAGGTGATGCCAGTCATTCTTCCCAAGGGTCCCTGGCTCTGCTCTTCTCAGCATCTGTGCGGATCTTGGGCATATAGAAATTTGCTATGAGGCCTAGCGATGCAGTGTCCTGCTCTTGTGGGAGGGCTGGCAGACGATAGCTCGGGGGGCAAGCACACAGCACTAGCCCATAAGTAACGGCCCATGCTTAAAGGGTGGTTTTTGGTACAATATATATTTATCTATATAACAAGAGGGTATTTTAGTGTTGCTTATTCCATATATATATTTATCTGCCCAGGCCCAGAGCTGGATTAAGGCTCTGGGGGGCCTGGGAACATTACACAGGGTAACCTCCTATGATGTAACATGGTTAACATTTTAGACAAATACACAGGCAATACTGTGTGTACTACTGTTCGGTGCACACAGTTCTGCCTTCACGAGCAGTACACGGTGAAACGGGACATACCTCCCAACTGTCCTAAGCGAAACAGTCACCCAAATTCGGGACTGTCCCTCCAGATTCAGAACAGTTGGCAGACTGTCCTGCTCTCTTCTACCTGTTCTTGTCACTGTCACTACTTGTGGCTGCTGGTTACTTTAGCTCATTTGCTGGATGTCTGGATCCTGGAATATTGGAGGCCCTATATGGAAAAAAAAAAAATGGGTACATAAAATTTAGAAAACTCCAGCCAGTTCCACTGTTAAATCATTAGCACCCACGTTTTATAATTAGGCCTCCCTCCAGCCACAACATTAAAATAATATTCACATTTGCTAAATAGATCTCTTTCCCTCCAAACAACCCTGACATTAGATAGCAAACACATTTAAAATATAAACCTATTTCTCTCCTTTCAAACAGCCCCAGCAAGAATTTAAATAGCATTTACATTTAACAAATATTACCATTTCCCACAACAATCACAAGCATTAAAAACAGTTAATCAAAAGACCTAATTTTCAACAGACCACAATCAATAAATAACTCCCAAACCACCCCAGTTTTAAATTAAAGATCTAAGTACCCCATTATAAATTCAGAGGCCCCACTATTAAATTAAATTGCCCCACAAATAAAATAGCACCCAATAATTAGCCCCCACCTGCACTCCACAATTAGATTAATAGCCTACCTCCCACACTACATTCATTTACTGCCCCCCCCCCCCCCCCCCACACTACATTCATTTACTGGCCCCTCACACACACACTACATTCATTTGCTGGCCCCGCAGTCACACACCCACTACATTCATTTACTGGCCCCTCACTCACACTTACACACACAATATACTGGCCCCTCACTCACTCACACAATATACTGGCCCCATACTCATATATATTTGCGGTCACATGGGACGGCACCTATCACACTGTGCACGTCCCATGTGACTGCAAACCATTGGAGGGAGGGCCGGCAGTCAGATATGCAGGCCAACGAGATGGTGGCTGGTCCCGGAGGAGGGGCCAGTCACCAAGTAAGGTAAATTAGCCATCGGGCCGCCCCAAAATAGTTTTTTGGGGTCCGGCCCAGCCTGCCCCTGCACTTTCCTGTACCCTTTCTTTTAACTAATACCCAGTTGCCTACCTCAGGATCCTGATCTCCTGTATCGACACCCCTCACATGTTGTCGATGGACCTCCATGGTGCCAGTTGCTTATATAGATATACATTACATGGACAAAACTATTTGGTCACAACTGTTAACTATTGAATTGAGGTGTTTTAATCAGACCCATTGGCAGAGGTGTATAAAATCAAGCACCTAGCCATGCAGTTTCCATTTGCAAACATTTGTGATACAAAATGGGTCGTTCTGATGAGCTCACTGACTTCCAAGCGTGGCACTGTGATAGGATGTCACCTTTTCAATAAGACGATTAATAAAACTTCATCTTTGCTGTATATTCCACGGTAAATTGTAAGTGATATTATTAGCAAGTGCAAACATTTAGGAACAACAGCAAATTAGCTACGAATAGGAAGACCATGTAAAATCACAGAGCATGGTCAACGACTGCTAAGGCGCATGGTGCGTTAAAGTCGCCAACGCTCTCATGATTCATTAGCTGAAGTTCCGAACCTCCACTGGCATTAATGTAAGCACAAAAACTGTGCAGTGGGAGTTTAATGGAATAGGTTTCCATGGCCGAGCAGCTACATGCAAGCCTCACATCACCAAGACCAATGCCAAGCGTTGGATGGAGTGGTGTAAAGCACACAGACACTGGACTGTGGAGCAGTGAAAACGTGCTCTGTGGAGTGACGAATCACACTTCTGTTTGAAAGTTAGATAGGCGAGTCTGGGTTTGGTGGATGCTGGGAGAACTTTACCTGTCTGACTGCACTATGCCAACTGTGAAGTTTGGTGGAGGAGGGATAATGGTATGGAACTGTTTTTCAGGGTTTGGGCTTAGCAATTTATCTCCAGTGAAGGGCAATCTTAATGCTTCTGCATACCAAGTCATTTTGGACAATGTTATGCTTCCAACTTTGTGGCAACAATTGAGGAAGGCCCTTTTCTATTCCAACATGACTGTCCCAGTGCACAAAACAAGGACTACAAAGATACAAAGACATGGTTTGATGAGTTCGGTGTGGAAGAACTTGATTGGCCTGCACAGGTGCCTGACCTCAACCCAATCGATCACCTTTGGGATGAACTGAAACAGAGACTGCGAGTCAGGCCTTCTCATCCAACATCAGTGGCTGACCTCATAAATGCTCTACAGAATGAATGGGCACAAATTCCCACAGAAACACTCCAATATCTTGTGGAAAGCCTTTGAAGAAGATTGGAAGCTGTTATCACTGCATAAGGGGGACCAATTCCATATTAAAGTATATGGATTTGAATACAATGTCATTACAGTCCCTGTCGATATAATGGTCAAGCATCCGAACACTGTTGTCCATATAGTGTAGATTCTAGGCTTCAGATAAGGAACTCACACCTTACACAGCGGTAATTTTGAATGGTTGTTTCAGAATTGTATACATTTCACAAAATCTTGCCCAGGTGGAGTTACTAATCATGGAACACAAACAGACTGCAATTTATTTAAACAATATGAGGAGTATAAGTTAACTAGACCTAATAAATGCATTATGAGTGTACAACTTAGAGGAGATGAAAGACAAAGGTGATATGATTGAATCATTCAAATATATTAAGTGAATGGACATAACTACAGGGGTTTCTGCAGTCCTTGCTCCCCTTGGCCTCTGAGTGCAACAAACTATGTGCCTTTCCTCTCAGTGCAGAGCAGAGGAGTATGGCCAAGGAGACACTTTGAAATTGGAGAAAGACAACATAAGAAAGTACTTTTCTATGGAGAGGGTGAAAGATCCATGGAACAAACTCCCAGCGGTGGGAAGATCTCCTACAGTAAAATAATTTATGTGTGCAAGGGACAAACATGTTACTATTGTTATGACTTGGATCTGACATATTTAAATTACAAATTATATAAAGTAAAATAAAAAAAGACAAATGGAAGGAAGACTAGATGAATTAAATTCTATGTTTTCTAAAGAATACTGATACAGTTGTGTAGTAATAATTGACTGCTTACCATTACAAAGTAATATTTCAAAGAAAATTAAAATCAATAATAATACAAAAATAAATCTTGCCCTTTCACACACTCCTCATCCTCTCATTTCCTGTCTGGTGCGTGGAAGGCATCAAATCTGCAGTGCAGTGCTTCCTTCTTCAGTCTGCTGCTCCCCCTAGCGGCAGCAATGCTCCTCCTTTTAAAATTCGGGTCATGTGATCTCTGATTGCACCTGCCTGTCCAATTCAAATCTCATACAATATTTAAAGCCTGCTTTCTGCACAACATAGATCTCCTTTGTCTAGCCCTCTTAGTGTTATTTCCTCCACTGGGATTCCTTGTATACCAGTTGACCAGCTTGATTCCTGTTTTCTGAACCTTTCTTGTCAGCTTCATCCGCCCTGACCATTCTATTGCCTGCTGATTCTGTACCATTCTAGCCAGTTTACGACCAGCTTGTTCTGATGTTTCCATAGACTCCTGTGTACCAACCTGTCACGTCTGGACCCTAGACAGTGGGCCACAATCTGTTTGTCACCTTCCACCAGAACACAAACTCCCTTGTGTGTGTCCCTAGTGAAGACCGATAACATCTTAGACTCTGTGCCTCTGCTTGTGGTAGTGCTAATACTCGGTGACAATTTAAGGGTTTAAACTTTTCCAGCAGAGTCCACTGTGTCATCCCCATTTGGCTGCCCCTCTAGACTCTAGTGGGACCTACCACATCAGATACATGCAATGAAATAGAACAAAATTTAATGGGGAGAGGGGGCAATCTGGCTAGTGCTATCTATGGAGACCCTGGAGAGGTCAATTAAAACTAGCTGAAATGTCTCAGGAATTAGATTGGGAGACAAAGTCTACAAATTAGTATTATTTTCAGATGTATGATCTATTGGTCTTGATCCTGGATCAGCTTGTCTCAGTTCCACATCCAAGTTCCGAGAATTTAAGAGATTGTACAATTTCAAAATAAATTATGCAAAATCAGTGGCCTTGAAGCTCTCCACATCCCTCTAATAGTGGAAAGGCTGGAACAGGCTCTCATATTTGTTTGGCATCATCTTAAATACTTAGGGAATTCGATTGCTAAAGATATATTTTTTTTTTTTTCAAAGATCTGCTTAGATCTCGACAAGTGACAGTCAAAAAGCTTTTTCCTGGATGGGAAGTATTAATATTGTGAAAATTAACATTTTATCCAGAATCTTATAATTCCCACAAACAATCCATTCATGTTTCTCTATTAGGTGGCTTCTAGAGGTGCAGAGACTGATTAGGGAATTTGTGTGGGAAGGGAAAAAGCCAGAGACTCACAAAAGATATTATATAGATGTAAACATTTGGGAGGCTTTCATCTCCCTCATATCACAGCTACTTTACACAGTCGTGATAAACAGAATACTGGAATGTACGTGGGTGAATTAACCTTGATGTACATTTGTTAGAATATTCAGTCTGAATTACAAAATGGAGTCTAGCAGCCTTTATTGTAACTATAATGAAACTCATTTTTGCACGAAATGAAAATGTTTATGACTTTCTTGCTTCGTGGAATGTACCCTTTGCCCAGGGTCTTGTAATAGTGATTATTTAGAAACATTGATAAAAGAATTAGTGTATCCAAACCTCATTGACAAGGCCTCATATTTTAACACATTGAGGTTAAGGAGGCACAATCTTTGAGTAGAGGTGCACATAACGGTTACCCAATCAGTGTAAATGCCAAGCTAAACACTCCTCTGTGTAAGGGTGCCAAGATTATTGCTTTAGAAAGTAATGTATAAATGTATTATTGTTACCTTCTTCTCTAATCGGACTAGATGGTCTGCGTACATGCAATTTTGAATAAACTCGATTATTTCCATCATCAAATCATCCGATTCCTTTTCTGAAAACCGATACAACAACCTAAAAATTGGATTCCTAGCGAACAGCACTAGCTACACTACACAATCTCCCCCCCCACTCTCACTTGCTGGAGAAGCCATAGGGGACTAAAAACACGTCTTCTCTGGTTTCCCCATTTACATCTGTTCTGGTAAACACTGATTTCCTAACCTGAATGAACTTACAGGCCTTTAAAAGTTGTCCAGCTGGGTCTTAAGGATAGGTCAACTGGTGTGTGTTAGATGTTCCCCAATTCTATGAAATTCAAGAAAGATGGGACATGCCTTACTTTAAACATTGGCGGTACTTACAAATCTGCCACTTTGTAGGATCAAAGGATCTAACCAAAGCAGCCAGAAAAGAATGGTAACCTTTTGATTAACTTTGTATGGCTCTTCAGAGGCCTACCCACACAATCTCCATGATTTACAGGTTAATAGAATATGAATATGAATATATATATATATATATATATATATATATATATAGTAGCCTTTCTCGATGCGCAAGGGTGTCAGAGAGGGACATCAATACATATATCTTTGCTGCAAAACCCAGAAGTCCAAGATACCACATGCCGACCTATACCCTTGACATGTAAAGAAAGAGGCACGTCAATTAATATCCTGATCAGCACGATAGCCAGAAAACCATATACCTTTGCACAGGCAGTAGATATACTTCACTTTACTGGCCACTATGCCCTCACTTTTCTACAAGTACAAAAACTATATAAGTAGGACAATAAGATCTTTTTTTCAGTCTGATTGACAAAATCCTTTCAATTCACTCTTATTACTAAAACTTTCCCAACATAAAGCCATAACTAAACGCTGTAGCTTCATACAACAGAGACATCAGGTTAGGCCCAGTGGCTGCAACACTTCTCAATGGTAGAATTTATAGTTCAGGCACTTATGGAATATTGTAGACTTTAGTCAGCAAGTATCTATATAGAAATATTTCTCTTTATTTCAACAAGGCATACATGTCCCTTCACAGAGGCTATCTAGCAGGCCTGTCTACCTACCATGTAAAATGTAACACAATGAAGCACATTTGTTTCACTAATTATGCACGAAGATCATAGGTTTCTAGATTTAGATTAGGAGGTATGCCGTGGAGCACTTGGTAAACTATGTATCCTTCACATCTGAATGGGCAATTCTAGGAATGCTGCCACAGGGACAAAGAATCACAAAAAGGGAGTAAGGGAGAAGATTGGTAAACACTGCAGCAGGCAGAATAGTCCTGAAGGTATAGATCCAACCTGAAGCACCCAAACTCACATTGTTGAAAATGAAACTATTCCATGCCTTCGGGATGGACTGGTTGGAAACCACACTAGATAGAGAAAAGCACACTGAGATATTTCTAGAAATGTGGGAAAGTTATATCAATATATTAGAGGGAAATACAAAAAATCCAGAGTGGTCTACAAATTATGTTTTGAAAAGCGAACGATCACCTGCCCATCCAATTTTAATATGACTGGAGGATATGACATGATTCACCCATGTAGGTCACAATTTTAGCTATAATATCAGAAAAGGTGCTGATCTGGGGTCCGACTCTGTAGTAAAAATTATCAATGAATATATGCACAATTGTTTTAATTATCATTTGTACTCCTCAAAAAGTGCAAATATTTTGCATTCTGGTAGTGGTTTAAGCTCATTCACAGCTGTTTTATCTTGCTGCAGATTCTCTCTTTCACTGGGCCCAACTTAATGTCACTGTTATACAATATTTATACAGCACACAACATTTTAGGCAGTAAGATACAATTAATAAAATGTAAACAGACAATACATACATAAATTGCAAAGTGCCGTCATTATATTATGTAAAAATATTCAAACGTTATGTTGCCACTTATGCTGTGTTGCAACATGCAAATAATTATATGTACACATGAGAATCACACTGTATAAAGCAACTTTTTTAGTCTTCAAAAATTAAACTACCACCATATCTTAATTTATTTGTAATGAGCTGCATAGAAAACATATGCCTACGATCCATTTTACTTGTCATTGATATCCCTTTAAAGAAGAGGCTGCGATCCAGGATTCTATAATGAATACATTTATTGTCTTACAAAATTCTTTGTCTAGAAAGATGGGATATACACGGGGGTGAGAGGAAGAGGGAGATCCTGGGGGGTGGGTGGGTGATATCGGCAGAAAATATGTAATAAAAAAAAAAAAAAAAAACCAATAAATGAACAGACATTTTATGTGCACAGAGATAACCTGTATAAACTATTTAAGCCTCACAAGGACAGAGGAGCTGCAAAGACCCCTTCCCAACCCTGGAAATGTTGATGCTTTAATAGAAATAATAATAATAATAATAAAAAGATATTTCCAGCACAAGTGTTCTGATTAATACTGACTTCTGAAGTTACTTCATAGTTATACGATATAATGCACAAAAAAAAAGAAGATCTCATTACATCTGCCGGGAGAAGTAGATATGTATTTTAACATGTTCAATTGACGAAGTGTCTAAGGCACCTTTTTGTCATTAAATATGTTTTTTTTTGTTTAAGTGTTTAAAATGAATAGAGATCAGAAGACAGTGCTAACTTTAGTTGAAATGTAGTTTGGGTAGAATTAATCCTACTACTGCCACCTTTACTGTATTGGCAGGAGGTAAAGTTAGTATAGTGCCAAGAGATTAAACTCTTAGGAAAACATACAGTCTGTCCCTGACACCAATTTATACTGTATTGAAAAAAATTGGCAGATTCACAGTTTCACTATGGAAATTCTTTTGTGGTATAACAAAGATCCACTGTAGCCTGACTGGAACAGAGTGTGTCAGCTACTACATGCAAAGGTATGAGAATCCCACATCTTCCCTCCACCCCCATCACCCACATGGGATTAGGACAAAGGACATGTAGTGTATTTTTGTTTGTCCACATGATGCTATAGAAAGAGAAAGCAAAAAAGTCTTAAAACAGACGCCTTTCAAAGAAATGTAGAGCCAGAATATATAACCTGTTTGATGCCTGCCTTCTGTATATTGGGGTGAAGAAAGGTGGCATTCACCTTGTTCCTGCAAGAAAGGGCACTTCAGCAGGAAATAGGTTGAATGGATTTGTATTTTAGCATTAAAGAATCCAAAGCGTATTTGTCTAAGAGGAGTGCAGTACAAACTCCCTCAGACCCGCTGGCTGACTGTTTGACCTGTAGAGCTTCCATGAGCAGTTTAATGTCCCTTTGTCACCACTCCCTATGCAGCCCTATGTTAGGCAATGGAATGCTGCGAGAGTAAGTCACTCTGCTGGGGATGAAGCGGATGTCTCGTTGACTTCGTTGGTTTTAACCTCTGTTTCATCGTCTGAGAGATCCATAGAAGTGCCCTCTATCTGCAGCTGTCGGCGACCCGAGCGGCTGGAAGATGATGAGAAGGACATGGGACCACCTCTCCTGCAAGAGTGAAGAGCATATTAAATACATTTTGTAGTTGCACTCCTATCAGGTTATATTTAAAGAACTCCAGCGATCAGTAGTGTGCATATCCCTATGATCGTTCATGTGATGTGCTTTTTCATGGACTTATCAGATTCCTTCCAACAAAAACAGTGTTCAGTAATCTCACCTCAGTCTGTTCTTGAGAGTGGATACTTCACGACTTAGACCCTCATTGGCCTCGGATGCATCATCTAGCTCGCGTTGCAGCTTGCGCCTTGAGGCGTTTGCACGGGTGGCTTCCTCTTCTGCCTCCTCTAGCTGCCTCTTCAGTTGTTTCATGCGAATGTTGGCCTTTTCCATCTGCATCAAAGTAAACAAAGGATATATTTTATTTATGAGACCGAGGTGCGGTGTAGATTTCTGGTGAAAAGCTAAATATATAATTATATAAAAAAGATAGCAAGTGAATAATGGGTTTTTTTTATACATGGTTTGTAGTTGGGGAGTGTGGGAGTTGGCACTTAACTAGTTAACTTGTTACTTATAACCTGCTGACAGATCCCTCCCCTCTGCAACCACCATGTAGCTCCTCAGTGTAATTCTAATCACAGTATGGCGGTCTTTACTCTCACACCATCGTATGTAGATTCGCCAAATCCTGTGGTAAATACGTGCAGACACAGGAATCCTAGCCCGCAACAGAATGCTCACCACCCTGGAAGAGAACCCTTTTCTCCTCCAGAGGCTGGTTTCCACAGCCATGCCGTTAGCCATCTGAGGCAGATCCTGATGTCAAAAAGGTCCCTGAAGGAGAAGGTCATCGCGAAGAGGTAACCGAAACCCCTGACTGACCACCATGGACAGAATGTCTGCGAACCAGACCCTACGTGGCCATTCTGGCATCACCAGCATTACTGGCAGACCTCCCTGCCTGAGAATGCGTGGAAGAACTGGGATTGGGGGAAAGTAACCCAATCTGAATTACCGGTGCATTGTCATGACATCTACGTTCACCGCCAGTGAATCCCCGGCTCTTGAGCAGAAACTGGGACCTGACGCCATGAGGTCCAGATCTGGAAGACCTCCAGATGGAGAGACCATTTTCCTGGCATTACTGTGTGTCGACTTCCCAGTTTAGCACGTCTGGGATGAATACTGCCGAAAGCGAGGGAACGAATAGCTCCATCCATTCCAGGATATGAGGTGCCACCTGCATTGCCCTGGCACTCTTATAAACCCCCTGCCCTAATGTATGCCATTGCCGTGGCATTGTCAGATTGGAGGAGAACTGGGAATCCCTGAAGAAGAGCCTGAGCCTCCCTCAGCGCCATTAAAGTGGCTTTCAGCTCCAGTATGTTTATTGGAAGGGAGGCTTCTGTTTCTGACCAAAGGCCCTGGTGGCGAAGATGAAGGGTCATCGCCCCCAGCCCTGAAGGCTGGCGTCCGTTGTGACAATTATCCAGGACTCTGGAGCAAACGACCTGCCTACTACCAAATGGTCCTGAACCCTCCACCAGTGAAGAGACGGCCGGGTCTCCTGAGATAGATGGACAGGCTGGGGAGTTCAATCTGAGGTGAGAACCTGACCACTTTGTTAGAAGATCCCACTGAAACCGTCTGGAGTGGAATCTTCCGTAAGGAATAGTCTTGAATGTCGAGACTATCTTCCCTAGGAGCTTCATGCAGAGGAGCATGGAGGGACTGCATTGTGACAAGACCTGGGCCGTCAGTATTTGAATGGATCAGGCTCTGTCCTTGGAAAGGAACACCTTCTGTTCCCTGGTGGCCATGATGAGACCCAAGAATGTCATCCTTTGGCAAAACTGAGACGTGTTTAGATTTAAGATCCAGCCATGAGACGCCAATACCCTAATAGTGAGATCCAGATGTTGACATAGCAGATGTACGGACGCCGCCTTGATGAGAAGATAGTCCAGTTAAAGCACTATTCTGACTCTGACCCCCCTGGAACGAAGACAACTGGCCATCACTGACATAACTTTTGTAAAAACTCTTGGCGCTGACTGGGAGGGCCCTGAAATGGTAGTGGGAGGCTCCTATCGTGAAGCGAAGTAGAGACTGATGTCCCACCCATATTGGGATGTGCAAGTAGGCATCCTGAATATCTATGGACGCCAGGAATTCTTCCGGTTCCAGGCCACTTATTACTGACCGAAAAGATTCCATGCACAATTTTTCCACCCGTAGATGTAAATTTAGGGACTGATTTAGAATTGGGTGGAAGGAACGATTCGGTTTTGTGATCAATAGGTTTGATTACAAATCCCTGGCATCTCTGCAATTCCAGAACTGCACAAATGACCCCTGCCAAAAGAACAGAAGCGACGCAGTCCAAGATCGCCTGTCTTCTTATGGGATCTAACAGTAAGGAGGTGAGAAAGAACCGATGCGGGGTCTGATCCACTAGACTGACCATGTAACCCCTTGTCATAATCCCTGAATCCATCAATCTGGGCAGGACGCTATCCACTCGTCCCTGAATAACTGCAGACGCCCCCTACTCCAGCAGCCGCGAGGAGAGGAGGATGCGAGTCAGGCTGCAGGTTTATCTTGCAGCTTGGGAACGGCACACTTTGCTGAGGAAGAAGACCTTCTATTTTGAGAATGTCCACTGGAGCCGAAGGATCTGCCCCTGCTCACCTGACCTCGATTGGATGAGTTCCCCCGAAAGGGCTGGTGAAATGAACTGTAACTACGTATCTGAGATTTTGGTACATTGACTGGAAGGTACGTGCTTTACCCCCAGTCACCTCCGAAATTATATTATCCCAGCTCAGGCCCAAAACATACCGATCTCGCGTCCGTCTAGCTGCCATTGCTGAGCCAGACGCAGACGTAGACATTGAGACTGCATTCTGAGCAGCCTCACATAAATAGCCTGCTACCTCTTTAAGGTGCAGAGCAAGGGGAAGAAGGTTGGAATCCTGAAGTCCAGCCGTGAGCCTGGTCAGCCCATGATTCCATGGCCCTGGCAAACCATGCCGAAGATAACATTGGTCTAAATGAAGCTCCTGCAGCTACGTAGATGGATTTTTAAAACTCCTTCCACTTTCTAGGGAGTAGTATCCTGAAGGGAAGCTGAGCCCGGAACTGGCAGAGTGGTGTGACGTGCCAGTCAAGCCACTGGAGTGTACACACCCTTGGTACCTATACCGAACGGTTAACGTCTTCTAACTGTAGTGGGTATAATGTCATGAATCTTTCAGGAACTACTACCTTGCGGTCCGGCTGTGACCAACCTGCTTCCGCATATTTCCCGTAACTCAGAAGGAGGAAAACAGACTGTGCGTATTTTCATTTTTGTAAAAAAGACGCCGAACCGCAGATGTAGGCTCATCTAGGTCTAAGAGGTCTAAGGTCCTTCTAACTGCTAGGACCAGATCTTCAATGCCCTGATGCCCTGTCTCGTTAGGGATTTCTCCATCCTCTTCAGATGATATCTCTGAATCTGATACTGAAAGAAGAGGATGAATAGTCCTCTTCCGTTTATTTTGGACTGAGAAGATCTCGGAGAGTCTAAAATCCTGTTCAGTCTATCAAATCCCCTAACCAAAGATGTGGACCAAGTACGGGGGTACTTTGGGGAGCAACCGAAGATGAAGGGCTAGCGGTTAATAAATCTGCACCGTCATTGACCGGTTGTTGAAATAATGCTGAAAGGGTTGCCCTTGCTGCCGAAGTAGGAGAACTCGCAGACAGTGCTGTAGTCTCTGCCTGATGGGTGAGTAGCTGCACCAGGGTGCCCATCGACTGTGCATTTTGAGCAAGCAAAGTATTTTGCTTTAGTTGCTTTTCCTTTATCAGGCATTATAAAAGGAATAGCAACAACAGAATCACTATACAGAGACAGTTTAGCAATTATACAACACAAGAAAAAAAGATTGTAAAATATACTAGCTAATCTTGGACTGTCAAAACATATATCTTACTATATGTTGTATGGTATGTATTAGGTCCCAGCAAAATACGGAGATGCAGCAATTCCCTCTGAATATGAGGCTATCCAAACAGAAGCAATATCATATATCAATACTGTATAGCAGAATGTATATTAGTAAGAAAGCTGGGGAGTGTAGTGGATCAAAGTAGATAATTACCTAACAACCCCCCCGAGGTG